>NC_039261.1:3898096-4198096 GCF_003368295.1 Carassius auratus
TTGTATGCATTAAATGATCTCAAAATATCTCTCTCTCTGTGATAGAAGCATCCATCTTAATCTTGGAATGGTTAAATATCTCAAAGACATGTTCAGGTCACATGTCATACCTATAAATAAATAAATATTCACAATATGCTGTGTATGTGTAAAATTAGGCCTAGTTTAAGGACCTAACATTATTTATAGAGTGACTTCAAGCATATTTCACCCCAAATTCTAATATAATACATATGGAATTCCTAATTTCCATTGTTCTCAATAAATTCTTCTTACTGTAATACAAAATAAAAATGCAAAGTACAATGATTAAAACAAACAAACAAATAAATAAATAGAATGAGTTGCCTTTAGAATGGGAATTTGCATGGCGTCTGACTAGATGCGACACTGGTACCTTAAAAGAGTGCCTGTAGCATGCAGTTAGCCTTTTTTTTCAGGAAACATGTATGTGTGTGTGACAAACGCTACTGTTGAAGGACGTTCAACTTGATGATGAATGTGCTTACTATGGTAATACAACTGGTAAGAAGCTTTTGTTCTTCCCTGGTTCTCTCCCAAGGGATAGCAGTCAGCATTTGCACTTGCACATTTAGTTCTCATGGTGATGTATTCATGGCAGCAGATTCTGTTCTCGCATTGTTTTGGGGAGAACCTAGCAATTATATGGAGTGAACTCGGCTCTTGAGAGAGTTGAATGCATGCTGTAGGATGGGATTGCTGTGAGAAGCTCCACCTATGCTTAAATTTTTCTTGAGGGTTGAGAGTTAAGCACCTCCTTCCCAAGGTTCAAGTCCCACTGTCACCACCAGAGGAGATATAAAAAAACAGGGATTAGAGGAGGAGTCAGACAGGAAGTGCTTTCCCCTTCAGAACTCTTCCTGTTACCTCTAATTCTTTCATATCGATTTCGTAAACTAGAAAAGAAACTTAGTAATTTTGAATATCTAATTCTGAGGCATTAGATGCCGGAAGAGTTGAAGCATATATTATTTATAAATTAGCCCCCTCTATGAAAGTAAAAGAAGCTGACTTGGGCAAGCTGCTGGATCCAGATATTCTTTCTATGACATGCTCTACTGGCGTGGCATCAACACAGAAGGAGCAGGATGTGCTCCAATATACATAACCACCCTGTTACCACGAGTCTGAGTTGGAGAAATCATAAAACAAACTATATTTAGCCCACATTCATTTGTTTCCTCGAACACCAATTACATAAATGTACAAGGAATATTTGAGCAGAGATATGAGTTAATTCCCCCAACTGAAGATACGTTTGCAAACTATCTCTCAATGGTGGAGGCATCATCATTGAAGACTCAGACCCTGTCATCCAAACCTTACGATGTAACCTTCCATTTGAATTGCAGCTGGTCAGACCAGTGGGGTCTTACACATGATGGCTGTGTTACAGGTGTACCAGGCTGATCTACTGAAAGAACTGGTTTAGGGTCCGGGTCTGTTCCCTGCAACAGTGGCCAAGCTATGCCACACCAAAGAACTCGCTCTCTGAGCCGCTAAACAGACAGACATAGATGGTAGTGATGGTGGCCATGAAGAGACATTCTTCTCAATGTGCCAGTTTTCAGCTTAAGCTTTTCAACACATCCGTTGAGAGTAAGTTGGTCAGTGAGTTCAGGGAGGCAAAGGTATCTAGGTCTAAGGACCAAAGACAGGACCAGAAGGGGAGCATTGCATCCTGCACTCTTCCTCGGTCTAGGAATAAGACACAGAAACATTGTGATATGAGGAAGAGTAAGCAAGATATGCAGGTCTCTAAAGCAGGAAGTTCCTTCAAAGTATTTGGGTTGAAGCTGCCTCACCCTTTTTTTTTTTTTTTTTTTTTTTCCAAGCGCTCAACCAATATGATTGTTATTGGATACGATGACCATCGCTTCACACATCGCTTCAGTATTCACTGAGCACTCACACAGGACCTCACAGAGTTGTGGAGAGGAGTATTAGGAAGGACTAGAAAGAAAACATGAACAGACTAGTGGCTGAAGCGGAGCAGGCAGCATACAGCGGCAACATGAAACAGTAATGAAACAGCGGGAAGTTTAGCAAGCCAGAAAGACCCTTTAGAGACAAGCAGGGCAACACCATCAACAGCTTTGATCAGCAGATAAAAAGATGGGCTGAACATTTTTAGGAACTCCTGAACAAGCCAGCACCTCTGAATCCCTCAGACATTGAACCAGCAAATGTTGAATCTCCCGAACAACTGCAGGAAGAAGACTAGGGGTGAGATCAGGAAGGCCATCAGGGGAAGGCAGCTGGACCAGACGACATCCTAGCAGAGCTGCTAAAAGCGAATCTGGATCTGTCAGTGGAGATGCTATACTCACTCTTTGAGAGTATCTGGCAGGAAGAACATATACAAGCAGAATGAAAGCTTCCATAATTAAGTTTCCCAAGAAAGGTGACCTCAGCAACTGTGTCTACTACAGGGGTGTTACACTACTATCTGTGCAAGGAAAAGCCTTTATCTGGGTCCTTCTAGAGAGGATGAAAAACATAGTTGACCCACAGCTGCGAGACGAATAGGCAGGCTTCCGGAAGTGAATAGGTAGGCTTTTTAGAAGTGCAGTCCTTCACCTACCTGCGTAGCATTACAGACCAACAGGGCGGCACAGATGCACATGTAAAGGCAAGGATTGGCAAAGCAAGAGCAGCCTTCATACAGCTCATGAAGATCTGGGCCTCTAGGGAGTTGGTCCATGACCAACAACATCTAACTGTTCAACTCCAATGTGAAGACAGTTACTGTATGGAGCAGAGACCTGGAAGACGACCAAGGAAAATCCAGACCTTCATCAACTGCTGCCTCAGAAGGTTCTTCCAGATCCGCTGGCCTGACACCATCATAACACCAACCTTTGGAAGTGAACCTGCCAACTTCCTGCTGAAAAAGAAATCAGGAAGAGGAAATGGGGCTGGAATGGGAATACCTTGCACAAATCACCAGGCAGGCACTGAGGTGGAACCCCCAGGGAATGCAGAGGAAAGACCATCCAAGAAAAACCTGCAAGCGTGACCTTGAAGCTGACACCACAATAATGGGATATACCTGGCTACAGTGGGAGAGAATGGTCCAGGACAGAGAACTCTGGAGATCTGTTGTTGTCAGGTTGGCACCACATGGAAGTGGAACAAAACCTTGTCTGAGTCATAATGCACCACAGGCATGTGCAATGTAAACAAGCAGTAAGACCTTAGTTTACACAAAATTAAGACATTTTTGATGAAATCCATGAGCTTTCTGACCCTGCATAGACAGCAATGCAACTGAAACATTTAAGACCCAGAAATGTAGTAAGTAACCTATAAGAATACTTATTGTGTGCAAAGAAAACAAAAATAATTACTTTATTCAACAATTTCATGATAGTACAACTGTCACAGGAGCTGACGTTCTGGTGCAGAATGCTAAAAGAATCTATGAGAGTAAAGGCATGTTTCCGAAGGCATGTTTTATGTACAACATGCATCTTCCTCTGCTTGCAAACAAGGCACACCACATCCAGGTTCTGTGCTATCTAGTTCATCAAAAATATATATATACATTATATATATAAAAATTATATTATAGAAAATATATTATATTTTTGTCATGTTGAAAATTAAGTAAATAATAATTATAAATAGGATCATTCATTTTCATTTGATTACCTGTCGCCTGGAGGTGATCCTAGCATTTGCTTTGAGTGATGTTTGTACAGCATTGGTGGGTGACACCCGGACATCTCAAGAAGAATATCCATATTTCTATGGCTTAAAATAATGCGCTTCATTTCTAAAGCATCCTAGATGACATCTCGTCCTCGTAACTGAGGTTAATTAAGTGTCCCTGCTGGCTGTGGAGCAGTGCTGTTCACAGGGCCACACTAATGTCTGTAATGAGCTGAGTGGTCTATTATAATTACATTCCTTCAGTGACAAACTACCATAAGGAAAGGAAAGGATGTGTGGACGACTATGGTGTTCTATACTAAACTAAAGAAAGTAAATTACAAAAAAGCAGGCTTTCAAGTGTTTAGATAAGCAGTTTACTGTACACCAGCTACAGTTAATGTATAATAGCACTTACAAAATACTTCAACATTTGTCATTACAAGGAAGTTCTTACATTTATTTATATAAAGTACTGAATTGAAGTTAAGGTTATATGATTTTTTAGAATTTTGTACTAATAAATTTGAAGGCCTTAAGGGCTTGTGATATTACAGTCAACCAGTGATGGAGTACTCAAGTCCTGGACTCGGACTCGAGTCCGACTCGACACTCTGGACACTCTGGACTCGTGACTCGACTTGGACTCGCGGACTGATGACTCGATCTTGGACTCGGACTCGAGGATATATAAAATCGGACTTGAGCATTCATCACGTTGTTTTTGACTAAAAATTTTATTTAAAAAAATTATATAAGGTGTTTCACTTTTCCTGTTTTGTGCCCAAGACCGGCCGGGATCTATTCTTTTCCCTCACAGACACTGCTACCGCTCGCTCTCTTTGCTTGACAACACACTCTGATTGACTGACGTCACTCACTTTACTTTCACTTTACTTTTTCTCCAAAGTGCTCGGGCACTTGCAGGAAAGGATGAAGCTGATTGGTTAGTTCTTGTCAAATGACCCGCGGTGCGCTTGCAGCATTCTGAAAAGTTGAGATGTTTTAACTCGATGCGGTGCGGACGCGGTGCGGACGCTTGGAAAAAACGAGCGCGTCGCTTCCTTTATGAGCACCCATACCGCGCGCCTACATTGGAAATAACGAACTTGAGCGTGCAAAAGACGCGATATGTGAATGGCCCTTATCGTTACACGTTGCTTTCTGACCAGTCGCGTGTCGTCACACACACACATTCACTTGAACACATACAAACGCACTCACGCTAAAATCACTCACTCACTCTCAGCATATTGTATTGATTTTTATGTTTTAAGTGTCTTTAAAATACAGTGTCCTGTAAAATGCACGTTTACTCTTCCCAATGCCATCCAGGATTTCCATGGCATTTTTTCTTAAATTATGTTTTTCAAGGAAAGCATTTCAGGATGTTTTCTTCATATCATGGACTTCAATGCATACCAACTCGGTTGCTATTGTTTCCTCAAAAAACTAAAAAAAATATCCAATACGGGACTCGAGACTCGACTCGGACTCGAACTCTGGTAATGGTGACTCGACTTGGACTCGACTCGGAGTCTTCTTTGGTGACTCGGACTTGGACTCGGTCTTGAACACTGGGACTCGAGACTCGACTCGGACTCGACAGTTGGTGACTCGACTACAACACTGCAGTCAACACACAGCCCTGCATCTTTGCAAAAAAGGCCTAATATTACCGTATATTACAGTATTTCTTTAACAATATATGAATAAAGATTTTTCCATTTATATGTATGGTGCATCTCAATAAATTAAAATGTCGTGGAAATCTTCATTTATTTCAGTAATTCAACTCAAATAGTGAAACTCGTGTATTAAATAAATTCAATGCACACAGACTGAAGTAGTTTAAATCTTTGGTTCTTTTAATTGTGATGATATTGGCTCACATTTAACAAAAACCCACCAATTCACTCTCTATAAATTAGAATATGGTGACATGCCAATCAGCTAATCAACTCAAAACACTGCAAAGGTTTCCTGAGCCTTCAAAATGGTCTCTCAGTTTGGTTCACTAGGCCACACAATCATGGGGAAGACTGCTGATCTGACAGTTGTCTAGAAGACAATCATTGACACCCTTCACAAGAAGGGTAAGCCACAAACATTCATTGCCAAAAAAGCTGGCTGTTCACAGAGTGCTGTATCCAAGCATGTTGACAGAAAGTTGAGTGGAAGGAAAAAGTGTGGAATAAAAAGATGCACAACCAAACGAGAGAACCACAGCCTTATGAGGATCGTCAAGCAAAATTGATTCAAGAAATTGAGTGAACTTCAAGGAATTTGTTGAACCACAGATAACGTCAGAGGCGTCTTACCTGGGCTAAAGAGAAGAAGGACTGGACTGTTACCCAGTGGTCCAGAGTCCTCTTTTCAGATGAGAGCAAGTTTTGTATTTCATTTGGAAACCAAGATCTTAGAGTCTAGAGGAAGGGTGGAGAAGCTCATAGCCCAAGTTGCTTTGAGTCCAGTGATAAGTTCCCACAGTCTGTGATGATTTGGGGTGCAATGTCATCTGCTGGTGTTGATCCATTGAGTTTTTTTGAAAACCAAATTCTCTGCAACCATTTACAAAGAAATCTTGGAGCACTTCATGCTTCCTTCTTCTGACCAGCTTTTTGAAGATGCTGATTTCATTTTCCAGCAGGATTTGTCACCTGCCCACATTGCCGAAAGTTGGTTAAATGACCATGGTGTTGGTGTGCTTGACTGGCCAGCAAACTCACCTGACCTGAACCCCAGAGATAATCTATGGGTTATTGTCAAGAGGAAGATGAGAAACAAGAGACCATACAATACAAATGAGCTGAAGGCCACTGTCAAAGAAACCTGGGCTTTACACCACCTCAGCAGTGCCACCAACTGATCACCTCCATGCCACGCCGAATTGAGGCAGTAATTAATGTAAAAGGGGCCTCTACCAAGTATTGAGAAACCCAAAATTCCTATCTCAAAAAATTAGCATATCATGAAAATGTTCTCTAAACGAGCTATTAAACTAATCATCTGAATCAACTAATTAACTCTAAACACCTGCAAAAGATTCCTGAGGCTTTTAAAAACTCCCAGCCTGGTTCATTACTCAAAACCGCAATCATGGGTAAGACTGCCGACCTGACTGCTGTCCAGAAGGCCATCACTGACACCCTCAAGCGAGAGGGTAAGACACAGAAAGAAATTTCTGAACGAATAGGCTGTTCCCAGAGTGCTGTATCAAGGCACCTCAGTGGGAAGTCTGTGGGAAGGAAAAAGTGTGGCAAAAAACGCTGCACAACGAGAAGAGGTGACCGGACCCTGAGGAAGATTGTGGAGAAGGACCGATTCCAGACCTTGAGGAACCTGCGGAAGCAGTGGACTGAGTCTGGAGTAGAAACATCCAGAGCCACCGTGCACAGGCGTGTGCAGGAAATGGGCTACAGAGAAGCAGCACTGGACTGTTGCTCAGTGGTCCAAAGTACTTTTTTCGGATGAAAGCAAATTTTGAATGTCATTCGGAAATCAAGGTGCCAGAGTCTGGAGGAAGACTGGGGAGAAGGAAATGCCAAAATACCTGAAGTCCAGTGTCAAGTACCCACAGTCAGTGATGGTTTGGGGTGCCATGTCAGCTGCTGGTGTTGGTCCACTGTGTTTTATCAAGGGCAGGGTCAATGCAGCTAGCTATCAGGAGATTTTGGAGGACTTCATGCTTCCATCTGCTGAAAAGCATATGGAGATGAAGATTTAGTTTTTCAGCACGACCTGGCACCTGCTCACAGTGCCAAAACCACTGGTAAATGGTTTACTGACCATGATATTAATGTGCTCAATTGGCCTGCCAACTCTCCTGACCTGAACCCCATAGAAAATCTGTGGGATATTGTGAAGAGAAAGTTGAGAGACGCAAGACCCAACACTCTGGATGAGCTTAAGGCCGCTACGAAGCATCCTGGGCCTCCATAACACCTCAGCAGTGCCACAGGCTGATTGCCTCCATGCCACGCTGAAGCAGTCATTTCTGCAAACGGATTCCTGACCAAGTATTGAGTGCATAACTGAACATAATTATTTGAAGGTTGACTTTTTTGTATTAAAAACGCTTTTCTTTTATTGGTCGGATGAAATATGCAAATTTTTTGAGATAGGAATTTTGGGTTTTCATGAGCTGTATGCCAAAATCATCAATATTAAAACAATAAAAGACCTGAAATATTTCAGTTGGTGTGCAATGAATCTAAAATATATGAAAGTTTAATTTTTATCATTACATTATGGAAAATAATGAACTTTTATCACAATATGCTAATTTTTTGAGAAGGACCTGTATGTGTGTGTGTGTATATATATATATATATATATATATATATATATATATATATATTTATGTATTGTATGTGTTATAATGCACTTGTCACAATAAAAACGTCAAAAGGATTTTTCATGACAAAAGAAAGTATTTTAAATGTATAACTTACAACCTTCAGACTGAAAATAGGGGGAAAAAAGATTAGGCATAAAATAATCTTAAGAATCATTCATACATGCGAAAAATCAGCTGAGATTTGAACAATTAGTTGTAAACTGACTCAGGGGATAACAGGAGTCATGTATTTTTCTGCTGATTAAGTAATAATGCAAGACTTCTTCACCTTACAAACTGTTAAAAGCAAAAATGCTACTAAATGCACTATTTGTGTGAGAAAGTGTGACATCCTCAAGCAAAACATGCATTGTAGCTATTTGTAATCAGAATCAACCCAGTATTCGTAAGAAATACGTATAGAATTTCATTTAGCAAATTTAATGCAGGATGGGGTTTTTAATAATGTTACCTATCCATTAAACTGTGTATATGTCAAATAAATGCACTGAATGACTCATTTTACAGTGCATTACTGTGGTGGAAACCATCTCACTGTACTTAAACGGAAAGTTGTTGAATGAAAATTCTGTTATAATTCTCTCATGTTGCTCCAAACCTGTATGACTGACAAAATATATTTTGTTCTTAAAAGGATCTTTCACTACAAATCTGAACATGAGGGGTGAGTAAATGACAGATAATGGGCCCTATCTTGCACCCAGCGCAATTGACTTTGTACACCGACGCATGTGTCATTCCTATTTTGCACCCGCGCAAAGCGCGCTTTTCCCTCCACAGAAGCACGTCGCTAAACTAGTGAATGAACTTGCGCTCCCTGGGCGGTTCAGCGCAAAAAAGGAGGCGTGTTCTGGCGCAAACAATCCCTGGTGCTATTTTGATGTTCCATTAAACAATTGCGCCACTGACCAGAAAAAACCTAGTCTAAAGTCAGTGGCGCGTTGCGCGTTGTTCATTATGCTATTTTAAGGGCGCATGCTTGACCATAATGTATAGCGTGCACAACGCGCATACACTTTGCTCATGTAATCTACACAGATGCAACAGTTATTTTTGCAAATCATAAATTGTTACAAAAATATTAACACATGAGATGACGGAAATCATTGTGGTGTGCCACGAAGATGTGAAAAAATAAATCTAGCTTACAAATTATTCAGGCTAATTGTAGTAATTAAGGATCAGACCTGTTTGAGGTCATATATGTATAAGGACATCTGACAAATTGGTTTGTCCGTCAAGAACCAGGAAAAAAAAAAAATCGATGAAACAATTGTGGCTATTTCCTCCCACGCCTGTTTAACCGACGCTATTTTGGGTGGGTTTCTCCCATCCCCATACAACACAACTTCTCTGTCTTTCACTGCTCTTACAAGAACATCAGTCTCCTCGGCTGTGAACCGCTCCTGGCATGCGCCTGGTAAATACGCCATAATAATAGCAATCCATAATGGAACTTGCGCACCTGCTTTTAAAGGGAATGTTGGATGACGCTCTGATTGGTTTATTTCACGTTACGCCCAAACCACACCTATGAATAATGAAGCTACTTCAGACCAACCCATTTTAGATTTGCGCCGGGCGCAAGGGCCACTTATCCCGCCGGGAAAATAGCAACAGCGCCGAGACCCGCCCACAAAGTTACTTGCGCTTCGCGCTTTGACACTTGCGTTTCAGATCGTTAAAATAGGGCCCAATGTTTTTTAGAGAATGGCTCCCTCTGCTGGATCAACTGCTTTCTCTCTCTATCAGCACATTTAATGAAGGCTTGTAATATGTCTGCGAATCCACAAACCTTGTATCCTTGTATGCAACTATCAACTATCCACAGAAGGGTCGAGCTGATAAATCAGTGGTTTCCAACCTTTTTGTATTTGTACAAGCCCTAATCAACCACAAACATTTTAATGCACTGCTCCATTTTTGCTAAAATAAATTTTTTGAAATAATCTTATTAATATTATGAAATATTATGTATTTTTTTTGTTTTTGTTGCAGTAATAAACCATATTCATGTTTCTGTTAAAGGTTTGTGCAGGTTAAATGTCTGTCTAACAGTTTTATTATTATTATTATTTTATTTTTTTGGACCTGAATCAGTTTGTTTTTTTACATTTTTCAATTACTTTTGGACTTTGATCCTTCTTTTACCTCGTACCTTGTATGACTTTTGGATGGATTTATGAAGTGAGGAATAAAACTGAACACAAATAAACATGTGCCTCAATGATGATGAACAGAAAATGAAATATTGCATATAGAATTATATTAAAGTATGAACTAACTTGTGTAAAACAAGTAAACAGTCTTACACTACCCTAAATTCATGAAAAAATGAGCTGTGACCCAAATGTTACCAAAATTAGTTTTTGGCTCAGTTTACTGGAGTGTACGTCACACATCCTTTCATTATAATATAACATCGTTTCCTACTTAAATGTTAACATCTTCAGTAGCCTGTTACAGAAATATATCATGTGTTGGGCTGATGTTTTTAATATATGACAAGAAACCTTGCTCAAGTCGGAAATGTAAAAATTAATTAAATCTCAAGGAAGAAAAGGGTGCTCAAGACCCTTTTGATGTCTATGAGTGCATGTGTTTAAACTGATGAGTTATAAAAAAAATTCAACCCCACAATTGTCACCATGGGCAAAATTAGCTATATAGACCAAAATCTTTTTTTTTTTTTTTTTGCACCAGGCTGTAAACATGTTTTTATTTCTTCTGTAAAGTTGGGCATTTTAACATGGGGAGTCTATGGGACTGACTCCCTTTTGCTGCCAGCCTTATATAAGCATCCAGTATGGGCTTCAGGAGGGAGAGCAGGGGCTGTACTATGAAGATGGATTAGCTGGCTAGCCAGGTAAATTTCAGGTTAGTTTGCACCAATCCTGGGTTTTTAGTACCATGTAAGTGGCTTGGCTTTTAGCGGCATTCCTTGCCATAATAACTTACACTCCAGGGCTAACCTGCTCTGGGGTAGGGTTCTGTTCTGGGTTAGAGATTTCAAGCTGAAGGTGGACCAATCAGATGTGAGAAAAGTGACACGTCAAACACAAAGTCACTCCAGTTTATCTTGCTCCAAATTAAAGGTCATTAATGCTAAAAAAAAAAATTAAAGGTCTGATAATTACCAAGTAATTTTATGATTTATATAATTATTATGATTCATATTATTATTATTATTATTTATCTATTACACATGCAATTTTAGTTTAACTGTTATTATAATTTATTTTAAATAAATATTAATGTATACAGATCATGTAATATAAATAAGCTGCAGTCTGGTCGTTTCGGTGCTCAGAGCTCCGTAGTGTCGAGCAGATGGAGTATGGTGGTTACATACCATTTGTATGCTACTGCTTCATTGATTATAATAACATATGTTTTGTGATGAAAAACACATTAACATTTGTATGTGCACATCCAGGGCACGAAGCTCCCGTTCCACCACATCCCAAAGATGCTCTATTGGGTTGAGACCTGGTGACTGTGGGGGCCGTTTTAATACAGTGAACATATTGTTATGTTCAAGAGACCAATTTGGAATGATTTGAGCTTTGTGAAATGGTGCATTATCCTGCTGGAAGTAGCCATCAGAGAATGGGTACATGGTGGTCATAAAGGGATGGACATGGCCAGAAACAATGCTCATGTAGGCCATGGCATTTAAACGATGCCCAATTGGCACTAAGGGGTCTAAAGTGTGCCAAGAAAACATCCCCCACACCATTACACCACCACCAGCAGCCTGCACAATGGTAACAAGGCATGATGGGTCCATGTTCTCAATCTGTTTACGCCAAATTCTGACTCTACCATCTGAATGTCTCAACAGAAATGTACACTCATCAGACCAGGCAACATTTTTCCAGTCTTCAACTCTCCAATTTTGGTGAGCTCATGCAAATTGTAGCCTCTTTTTCCTATTTGTAGTGGAGATGAGTGGTACCCGGTGGGGTCTTCTGCTGTTGTAGCCCATCCGCCTCAAGGTTGTGTGTGTTGTGGCTTCACAAATGCTTTGCTGCATACCACGAGTGGTCATTTCACTCAAAGAGTCTCTTTTATCAGCTTGAATCAGTCGGCCCATTCTCCTCTGACCTCTAGCATCAACAAGGCATTTTCACCCACAGGACTGCCGCATACTGGATGTTTTTCCCTTTTCACACCATTCTTTGTAAACCCTAGAAATGGTTGTGTGTGAAAATCCCAGTAACTGAGCAGAATGTGAAATACTTAGACCGGCCCGTCTGGCACCAACAACCATGCTATGCTTAAAATTGCTTAAATCACCTTTTCTTTCCCATTCTGACATTCAGTTTGGAGTTCAGGAGATTGTCTTGACCAGGACCACACTCCTAAATGCATTGAAGCAACTGCCATGTGATTGGTTGATTAGATAATTGCATTAATGAGAAATTGAACAGGCGTTTCTAATAATCATTCAGGTGAGTGTATATTGTATAATGTATAAAGTATAATTTTCTCATGTTGTTCTAAACCTGTATGACTGACTTTATGCTGCAGAAAAACACAAAAGTATTTGGGATTAATCACACAAAAATTATCATGAGGGTGAGTACATGACGACAGAATGCTAATTTTCTTTAAGATCAGGTTTTGTAAGACAACGGCCCCCTCTGCTCTCTCTATCAAAATACATTTTTTTTCTAAAGTCTGTTGATCCAAAATACAAGGAAACAAACACTATCATCATCTATTTCATGAAAGGAGAGCACATCAGTTTATCTACCAAGCTTTTGATCCTTTACATCCCTTGCAGTCCTTGAAGCCCCTTAACATATCCAAAGGATCATGGTCATGGACACAGAGAGGAGGAGGCACGTCCGGTAGGATCTTAACTCCAGCACCAATGCTGACCAGCAGAAAGAGAGGCTGAGTAAACTTGGCATGGAAAGTGTGGATGAGTTCAGCCTTGTCAAATGTAGTGTTGTAAAAGGACAGAGTTCCTGCTGCCCAGTCCAGATAGACCCCGACTCTCAAAGGTAAGCAGTCAGGAAGCCGCATCTCTACTCCTCCATGAAGAGCATTACATCTGGGCAAGGGGGTCCTCGCAAAAATGCCCCAGGATTTATTATTAAGTCCAATGCTAGAGGCTGCTAAACTTCCCTTCCTGCTTATGTCTTTATAGGCCATTCCTACAGTGGCCCACCTGCCAAACCACTCCAGCTGGAAGAAATGACGGCTGCTCAGACCTTCCCGACTCATGATTTGGTCTAGATCTTTAAAACTCTCGGGATGATGTGGAGGAGGTGCTAGGGTTCTGCTACGATACACGAGAGCCTCATCTTCCTCTGACACCTGCACACTTGAAGAAGCTGTGTTGGGATCCCAAGACAGCTGGCACACATCTAAAAATAAAATAAAGTGTCCTGATCGTACAAGTTAAAATACTAATATCAATTTTAAGAAGAAAACAGCAGACTAACATTGGCGTAGAGTTTCTATGTCCCGTTGCTCCTCTAGGCCATCCACTCTGATGATAAATATTAGTTAAACAGTCAAGTTTGAAGAGAGATTACATGACTCTTAGTTAATAAAAATACAACTATTCATGTTAGCTCAGATCCATTAAATAATATTAACAGATACAATACTTGTTTTTAATAATGTAAAGTTTTACCAGAAAAAAAAAAACCTTCCATTTTTCTTGACTCACATTATTTTCTCTAATCGGGTTGCTGGATCATCCAAAACAGATGTGAGCTGGTCAAATCCTGGGCCTTTAACAGGGTTGATGCTCAAGTCTATTTCCCGCATGTGTGACGGGTTGGAAGACAGAGCCCTCGCCAAACAAGCAGCTCCTGCTTCTGTGATGCTGCAGTGTGTCATCCTTCAGGAAAAAGGAGCTCATATTCACTTATTCCTACATCGTGCACTGATGAAATACACTACCGTGCAGACGTTTAAGAGTCAGGAGGGATTTTTACGTTGTTTAAAGAAGTTTCTTAACTTCAAAATCTGTATATATTTGATGGGTCATGCACTCTCTGTCTTGTTTGTGTGTGAAGCATGGCATTCAGATCCTGACATGGCCACTCACTTAGTTTCTGAATTAATCAATTATCTGAACAAATCGGTTGAATGAATGACTCAGTCATTAAGACGGTGACTTGCTACCTACCTAAATTGAATCTATTTATTTTTTAATATTCATAATTCTAAACAAAAAAATAATTTGTATTAGTTATAAACACTAATTATTAGATACAATAAGAAACCAATAAGTAAATTTGACATTAACATTGTAATAATATTGAGAATACTAGCATTGAATGATAAAGTCAAAACAAAATTTATTCAGACACCTTCAACATTTCTCACATTATCTATATAGTTTAGAAAATAGTAATAAAATATGAAAAAAACTCAAAGTAAAACTGTCAAATTCATCATGATAAAGTCAGATACCTTTAATAAAAAGCTATGTAACAAAATTTGGTCAGGCCAAAGTTTCAAATACAATTGTACAAATAAAAAATTTGGTCTTAAAGTTTTCTTATAAAATGTACGGGTAATCCACTGTGTGAAGAATCGTTTGGGTATAATATGTCACAGTTTATTTTATTTTGCTATCCTTGCTTACATAAATGAACTATAGTGTCCTGCACCCACTAGTAAAAAAAAAAATCTAAAATTGTATCTGGTGTCTGAATAATTTTTGGTTTGACAGTATCTGTACCCACTTTGATAAAGAAAATTGTTTCCCTTCTATTGTTTTATTTGATGATACTAACAATCTTATATGTGAAATATTTAAGATCAGTAAAACAATTTGAATGAAAACACAAAAACACACCTTTAGTTACTATCCTTTAATTACCATTTTCATCTTTTATGCTCAGACTCACCTGAGTATCTCCAGTTTACAGCCAGGGTTACTCAGCCCAGCAGAGAGCAGCTCCACAGAAGAATCTGTCAGGCCACACATGCTGAGATCCAGAGATTTAAGGCTGCAAGATTCAAGAGCTGAAGCCAGAGTTTCAAGAGAATTATCCTTTATTTGACTGAGGAAAGAAAGAGAACGACAAAAAAGACATTTCCATGTGAGGATATTACAGTGGTAGCTGTCTTTCTGAGCTGTAGAAATGTTCTGCTCACTTCCCATCCCTTCAATATGTAATAACAGAGATTCCTGGGATACTCACACTAAGGGCCGGGAGGTGCATTTCCATAATGACCGGCACAATCTATGAAGAGCAGCACAGCTGAGCAAAGGTTCAGATGAGAGCTGATTATCAGGTGTGTGTAATCTACCAACAGCACAGGCACAAAATGGGTTAAGACATGACATTTTTGAGGTTTAAATAATGGTGCAAAGGCTAATAAAGTGTTTACCACAAACCTTGGTAAATCACTTTGAATGACACACACTCACACAATATTTGGTGTTTAAAGCAGCTTTACAGGCTCAGAAATGCTACCCGTACCCCCAAAAGAAAGAGTGGAGGTTGGTGTGGCACTCTTGGTTGGGGTCTTCCAGAGGTAAGATGGATCTGTGGACTGTCATTCTCTCGAAGAAGAACTTGACTAAGATGCCCAGGCACCACAAGCATCAGGCCTGTAAGGGCAGACCCTCTGGAGAGGAGAGATACACACCTCAGCATACAGTGTTCCTCTTCAGTGCCCTCTGGGTGCTGCTCTGTTAACCCTGCCACCTCCGGGGCTTGATGTTCTCAGCTGCAGTCCATCAAAGGTATGGTACGAGATTGCTCATCCCCTCCAGTAAGGGTGCTAAAGTTGTCAGGTTGGTCACCCACTGCCGGTCATTTGCTACAGGGCACCAAAGTGACTATAGCCGATACTTCATTTTTTTAAAAACAGATAGGGGGTGGTTGCGTCTGATCATACCTCCTCATCTGTTGAACCGTGCTATCAAATAATTTTCATTCAAGATGCTAAGTATCGAACAGACTGTGTATCAGATCAGCTCCAAGGACTAGTTTGTCACAATAGTTCTCAAGGACGCATACTTCCACGTATTGCTCCTTCCTCAACAGAGAAAGTTCCTGAGGTTTGCTTTCGGTGACGAAGCATACCAATATCAGGTTCGTCCCTTCAGGCTATCACTTTCACCAAGTGTGTAGATGCTGCCTCGGCTCCTCTAACACTCCAGGGCATCCGCATACTGAATTACATTGACGACTGGATGATATTAATAGCAGGTGATTCAGCATCGAGATGTCGTCTTTTCTCAAATGAAAAGACTGGGATTGAGGCTGAATGCTTGTTCAAGAAAAGTGTGTTTTCTCCAGCTCAGAGAACCACTTATTTTGGCATTATCATGATGTCTGTCTCCTGCTCATATCGATTCCATGCTCACAGACATAAAGGGAGTGAAAGAAAGCCAATGAGAGTCTATGAGGTTTGATAGCAGCTGCATCAGTCATGATACATTTTGGCCGGCTGTACATGAGACCTTTGCAGTGGTGGCCCAGGACCAAACCCACTTTGCACGATCAAGGTCATGAGATGATGCCTACATGCCTTTAAGCCCTAAACACACTGCATGACTTTCGGCTGTACCAGACGCAAGAATAGCATCGTGAAAAAATCGTGGCCATTTCTGTGATCATCCAATTTATGATTCACTGAAATTCCAAATAAATATTACTGCTTAGTGCTTAAAATGCTGTGTATGGATTGATCTTAAAACAATCAAAAGCCAGACTTAATACCAGGTCAATGTTCAGTAGCCTCAAAATAGCAACTGAACACACCTCGTTTTCAGACCAGCACACAAATGGGTGCAAATGCACTAGCTATTTAAACAACGTGGCACAGGACGTGGAAATGACAACTGTGTCGAGCTAAATCCTCTCTTTAAAATATGTTGACAGTGATTAATAAACATAAATCGAATGATTTAGTATCATGCGTTATTTTTTTCTCATATTTCTTTTTTTTAAAACGAACAATGGAATCGGAATCAGATCTGGGAATCATTAGGCAGAAATGGAACCGGAATCAGAACCCAACCCTGGAGAGAGTATGATGGGACAGGGTCTGTCCTCTGTTTGTAGCCCAGTTCTGGTCGGCCCGAGTATGGTTCTCTAACCTTATATCCCTGCTCGATGGCTCTCCCTTGGAGATTCTGACCAGGGGAGATCTCCTCTCTGGGATGGGGGGCTCATCCTTTACCCCTGCCTGGAGTTATGGAAACTGCAGGTTGTGTAGCCTCCGGCCTCTCAACCTCGATTTTTGAGATCATACTCCAGTCTAGATCTCCCATCACAAGCAAACAATATGCTCTGAAGTGGAAGCTTTTCACTTCTTGATATGGAAAATGACCGAAAACCCAGTCAACTGCCAGTAAGCCCAACTTTATGACTTGGCGGTGGTGCTGAAAGGCCTGGGCCCTCTTTGAACCTACTGGAGTGCCAGATGAGTTCCTGACCTTAAAAACATTTTTTTCCCTTGCTGTTACCTCCCTAAAGAGAATCTTCAGGCACTCTCAGTCTCACCTTAATGCCTAGAGTTTGCCCTGGAATGGTTAGAGCCTTCCTCCACCCTAGACCTGGTTATGTCACTGAAGTGCCCGCTAACACACCAAGGCGCATAGTGCTGCAGGCCTTTTGTAGAAGCTAAATCTGCTCTGTCGAGTTTGAGCATTGGATGCTTATGTTCACAGAGGTGCCCTGTGGTGTAAGGCAAATCAGCTGTTTGTCATATTTGGTCCACCTAAGAAGGTCTCCCCATTGACCTTGGCAGGTGGGTGGTTGAGGGCATCTCATAGTCCTCTGGCCTCCAAGGCCTTTTTTTTTGGATGCTTCCTTGCAGGAAATTTGTACTGTGAGAGACTGGTCCTCTCTGAATTGTTTTGTTCATTTTTATAACCTGGACGTGGCTTCTACCTCAGGATCCCAAGTCCTCTCTTCATAGATGTACTCATCTATGAAACACTAGACAAGGACTCAGGGGTTAAAAAAAAAATCCTGAGCCTGACCTTTTTTCAAAGCATGCAATAGCCGCGTTTCCACTGTCGATCTTAAACCGGGCGTGCTATTGTGTGCCAGGGCCAGTCGCGTTTCCACTGTCACTTCCGGGGCTTGATCGTGCCTCGTCGGGGCTTCCTCGGGGCCAGCGGCCAGGGTTTTTTGGTCCGACGAAAACCTTGGGCCAAAGCGGGCCAGCTGGGGCTAGAGGAGTGGCACTACAATTCCCACTAGCCTTGTCCCTTCATCACAGTAATTGCGATCTTGTTAATTGCACTCCGGTGTCTTCACTTGTTAGTCATTATCCTCCCTATATTAACCAGTCCTTTTCTGTTTATCTGATTCCTTACTTTCCATCACCGGGTTTCCTTGTGTTCTTATTTTTCTAGTTCCTGTTCTTGATCCTGTTTGTTAATTTGTTTGTTTTGACTCTGATTTTGGATTGCCCAATAAATCTCACACTGCACTTGGATCTTCCGTCTCCTGTGTTCCCGTACATGACAGAAGGACTCCATCATGCCAAGATCCAGCAGTGTGGGATTTCCGGTGTGGAGCGGATGAGGAGATTTTCAAACCTAACCACTCTCCGTCAAAAGGGGAGTGAGCTGGGGTGCTTGGCATAAATGTTCTGGACAATGGCAGTGGGGATGGGGTATAATTACAGATGTGGTCATCTTCTGTGCCTCCCTGGTGGGCTTCTGTCTTGACTGCACAAATGTGGTGGTCCTCTGCGCCACCCTGGTGGGCTTCTGTCTTGACTGCACGGATGTGGTGGGCTTCTGTCTCAACCGCACGGTTGTGGTGGACTTCTGCGTCGCCCTGGTGGGTTTCTGACTCAACCGCATGCCTCCAATTCCACCTTGCTCCACCCTGGATTCCTGCCCTGTCGGTTCGGCCCTGGGCCACTGAACTTACTGTTCTCTTTCTGAACTTTCTGTTCCACAGCCAAATGCTGCACGCCGGGAAAACCAGCTCGGTGCCGGAGAATTTTAAGCCCTTAGGACTTGTTGGTATGGATCAATGGACAATTCTCACTCCCAAAGCATTCCAAAATAGCTAGAGTTCCCTGAGGGGGAACGTCTCGGTTTATGCATGGCACCATGGTGGCCTAAAAGGGAACAAGATGCTGTGTCTATCTGCCATAGTCCCTGCATCTCTGTAGGCTTTACTTTATCCTATAACATGCTAAAATGTACTGCTCCGGATGCACTTCTAAGCTTCCTGGTTGCTCACGTCACCCTGCTTGTAATGTTTTGCTTCTCCACTGGACTAATTCCACAAGTGCTTCAGAACATGGTCACGCAGGTGTTCCCAAAGTGTTCCCAGGCAGCATCTCATTCACTTAAGTGAACCATGGTTACTTATGTAACCTGAGACAGTTTGTTGTAAGGTTGCTTATCTTACCGTGGGAGAACTATCCGCAGTGTCTCTAGTTTGAAGCAAGGATCCGCCAGCAAAGAGAAAAGTTCCTGAAGTTTAAGATTCATTGGTGTTAATAAACTTAGTTCAAGCTCTCTCAGGTGTGAAGGGTTCCTTTTAAAAGCAGAGAATAATGCTGATAATGTTTCCTGCTCTACAGAATGGATTTCCAACCTGTAAAGTGAGTTACGAGAGTTAATGCAAACTTTTCTCTGTAGATTTGATATCATTCTTGTTTAAGTGTGAGCCCAAAGCACATTTAAGAGGTCACGAACTAAGAAATTACTTCTCTTATCTTTTTACAAGTACAACAGGTCAATGTGCTTTATTAAAAAGTTTCAAATTTCAACATTTTCTTTTTCGTTCAGAAACAGCTTTTGTTAAAACCAAGCGAAAATGGCATGTTTTAGATTTTGCCAAAACATGAGGTCATAATGTGATGAAAGACCTCCTCTGCAGAAGAAAATCAATGCCTATGCAACATCTGCTTTGGGTTTGGTTTTTGAAAAAATAGCCCTCATGTTCCCATTGTTCTTCGTGTATTAATGTATGTACCTGCTGTCGGTGAGTCTATTCTGTTCATGCTACATAAAGTCTGTTCAAGTATAGTCTTTTGTTTGGATTATGTTTGGATCACTTTGTAAATAAACTGCACATGGGTTCTTCAACTTGCAGTTCAGTGGACTACTCATTAAAGCCTATTTCTACATTATTGCCTCTTGAGCTGCACCCACTGACTCACAAGATGCTAGAGAGATACAAACACAGGAATATGCCATCAACATAAAAGACGTTGCAATGCTGATTCTGACTATATTGGATCCAATATAAGAGTAAATGTGTTTTTACCACTATAGCATTGTCTGTTCCAAATCATTTAATACATACTGTGTATTTATAAGTTTTTAACCCAAATTACCCATGCTGTTTTGAGAGTATGTCACAGCATTATCCATTTACTATTTTAAAATGTGAAAATGTTAACCAATAATAGCAGTGGCCATTTACATCTAAGTCCTGAAAGGCGTCTTGCATTATAAAAACACACTGTTCTGCAAAAATAGTCAAAAAACTTTAAAAAATCAAGCCAAAATCTTTCAAGCAAAAAATACAGTTCATGACCTCTTAAACTCATACCAGTTTATCTACATTTGCTATTATTTACCTCAGAACTGATACTTTGAAGTTCGGGTGCCTGAATGCCTTCGACAGAATCTGTAAATCCTGATCATCATCTCTCAGAAGGTATCTTCTCAAGTCCAGCTCTTGCAGACAACAAGAACTGCTACAGAGAGCTGAGGTCAATTTCTGACAACCCTCTAAGCTTTCCATTACTTGTAAACTGGGGAGCACAAAACAATATTACTGAATGAAATTACCTTAATACTATCATGCACCAAGGTAATTCTATTTGAGACATAAAAGAAGGAGAAATTTAATACTTAGAATTAGTGATTTGTTCCAATAAATAATAATTAATAATAATCACTAATAAAAATAAGGTAATCATATTTTTTTTACTTACCTGAGTTTCTCGAGATGACAATCTGGGTTCATTAAGATTTGAGAGATGCTCTCCACTGCCCTGTCACTCAGGCTGAATGACTCCAGCAGCTTCAGCTCTCTCAGATGTGTTGGGTTCAGTAAGATCCCAGAGAACAAAGGATCAGCATCTTTAGGATAACTATAATATGGTGTCCTAAAGAGAATATTGTAAAGAAAGATGATACAGGTACTCTATTTTAAGCATTTAAGAGATGAATGTATGTGAAATATCATCTGGATATGATTTTAACAGGAATTATCTGAAATGAGATGCATTTATGGTTTTATTTTTTGATACTGTCCAATAGATTTAAGACTGCCTTTGTGTGAAGATCCACTTTGTTGTTTTCAATAAGGGACAAACAAATATTTATATTAAGCAATGCATAATTAGCTTAGCAACTAATCACAGTTACAATTTTGATCTATTCTGCATTTGTGTGCATTATGTTACCAAATGCGTTCTGATTGTTATTCATAATGATTCATTCTCATGATTTGCTGCAAAGGACACAATAGAGATCATTCAGTAATAGGTTAGATTAGGGAACACTATTCACTGTTAACTAGTTGCTCATTAGCATGCATATTACTAGCATATTGGCAATATATAAAGCACATATTATTGCCTTATTCTGCATGACCATATTCTAGATCACTTAAAGGGGTCCTTGATTATGATTTCACCTTTTTAACATTAGTTGTGTAATATTGCCCTCCTAAACAAACAACATCTGAAAAGTTGCAATGCTTAAAGTTCAAGTCATTGGGACATATTGTCTTTTAAAGAATCCGCTTTTTAAGGCCAACAACAAACAGTTGGTAGGAACTACAACAAGCTACTTCCTGGGTTTGTGACATCACTACCCCTGAAATTGACACAAACCCTCAGGAACACGTGACAGAGGGGGTGGGGCCATGGTGGGCTGCTTTAGAGAAGAGGAAGTGATTATGTACTGTCGGTCGGTCAGTACAAGGTTCAGCAAAAGAAACGTAGGAATGTCCATGTTGTCGCCCAAAACTCAGATGAAGAAAGTGACACAGGGTTGGCCAATTTAGAAATCTACAGTCTGAAAAGTGGCTTAAAACAAGCAATCTGGCTTACACCTCAAGTGAATGGACAGAAAATCAGAATGGAACTGGACACAGGCTCCGCTGTATCAGTAATGTCACAGTACAACTTTGAAAAATATTTCAAAACGACTAAATTAAAGCCATCGCCTGTTAAACTGAAAACATATTCTGGTGAGCCCATAATCCCTCTAGGGGTGATGCCCGTGACTGTGAAGTACAATGATCAACAGAGTGAATTAGATCTGTACATAGTACGAACAGAGGGACCAACACTTTGGGGACGTGACTGGTTGAGGAAGTTGCAGCTGGACTGGAAATCCATAAAAAGTCTGCAAATCACAGTTCCTACATCGATGTGCACTCAATTGAAACTGGAAAAAGTGCTGGATGTGCTGTGTAGCTGTGTTTCAGTCTGGTATAGGAACTCTGAACTCATATAAAAAGGAAAGATAACCCTGAAAGAGAATGCAGTTCCCAAGTTTCACAAGGCGTGGCCTGTTCCCTATTCTATTCACCAGAAAGTGGAAAATGAGCTGGATCAGTTGGAAGCTGAAGGAATACTTTCAAAGGTTGACTGGAGTTGTCATTATAAAGTCTGTCGGCATGTCCCTATAATTCAAGTAATAAAAGTAAAGAATACCTGTGTATGAGTTTTTTTTTTTACATTCATCACACAATTTGTTCAGGTTTCATTTGCTGTTGTATGAACTTACCTGAGTATCTCCACTTTGCAATTAGGGTTTCTCATACCAACGGATAATAGACCCAATTTTAAATAATTAAGAGCCTTTTTCTCAATGTCAATCTCTCTGATACGATTGGCTGGTGATCTCAGAGTTGACACGATCAGTTCCCAGCTCCGATTCGTGACCCTATCCAGTCTAAGACGGAAAGAAAGTAAATTGCTAAATATGTCGTTTCATGTTATTTAGTGCACTCACTGAACATCCTGGATTTTCATTTGTCAATATTACACAAGTATTTCAAAATCACACAGTAATAAAATTATTCAGATTTTTGTTTGTTTATGTTGCACTGACTGATAAGAAAATCATCTAGAAGTTACATATAGTACAGACCAAAAGTTTTGGACACACCTTCTCATTCAAAGAGTTTTCTTTATGTTCATGACTATGTAAATTGTCGAGTCACACTGAAGGCATCAAGGGCTATTTGACCAAGAAGGAGAGTGATGGGGTGCTGCGCCAGATGACTTGTCCTCCACAGTCACCGGACCTGAACCCAATCCAGATGGTTTAGGGGTGAGCTGGACCACAGACAGAAGGAAAAAGGACCAACAAGTGCTAAGCATCTCTCGGGGAACTCCTTCAAGACTGTTGAAGACCATTTCAGGTGACTACCTCTTGAAGCTCATCAAGAGAAAGCCAAGAGTGTGCAAAGCAGTAATCAAAGCAAAAGCTGGCTACTTTGAAGAACCTAGAATATGACATATTTTCAGTTGTTTCACACTTTTTTGTTATGAATATAATTCCACATGTGTTAATTCATAGTTTTGATGCCTTCAGTGTGACTCTACAATTTTCATAGTCATGAAAATAAAGAAAACTCTTTGAATGAGAAGGTGTGTCCAAACTTTTGGTCTGTACTGTATATACGGAATATACAATACAGAATATATATATATATATATATATACACACACACACAAACATTCATACATCTCTCTGTGCTTACCTGAGGACTCTGGAGATCTTGATGACGGGCAGCAGTCTCATAATGGCTTCATCTACATTAGCATATTTACTGACATCGAATATCAGTGATGTATCCTCAGAGGTCAGCAGAGTAGTCGCGATATTTGACCACTCCGAAGGAGTAATGTGCACATCCTCATCTATTTGAAATTTAATTGGGCCATGATTGCTATCCACAGGCAGGGCTACGTCAAGTTCATCCAAACAGCGAGAGAGGTTAACACATATCTCAAATAATGGATTTGCCTTGACTTTCTGTAAAATATTTTGGACTACTTCCTCTTTCCTTACATTAAGAGATGTATTTTGGAAAAAGCAGGACAGGAGCTTGTTGCTTGGACCTGCAGAGATGCCCAAGAGAAAGAGAAGAAATATGTCTAGTTGGCCAGTTTTGCTCCTCAATGCTCTGTCCACTGCCCTTCTGTGTAGATCAATTGGTACTTCTGTAGGACAGAGCAACTTTTGTGCTTTCTCTGCAAGTGTAAAAAACATTACATTTCCCTTGGTGGGTTCATAATGCACAGCAACATACAATGCTGCCAGGAACTCTTGGACGCTGGGATGCGTGAAGCGGTACATCTTCCCTAAACCCATCATGTTCTGACTTCTGAAGAACATGGGCCAGTCTTCAGAGAGTTTGACAGGAAGATGAGGATCAGTATTGGTTTCTCTCTGGTCCTTTTCCATAAAGGTCGATGTGTCCTTTTCAAGCATGTGCCAAGCCAGCTTACCCAACTTCAGGATCTCCTCAGTGCCTGATTTAGAAGACTTTTCCACATGTCTCTTCATTTGAATCAGAAGAAAATGTGTGAAAATCTCAGTCAGTGTGAGAGGAGGATTTGTGTTGTAACTATTACTGAAAAGCTCTTCCAAAACAGTGGAAGCCATCTGACAGAATAATGGCAAGGAGCGCATGATGTACAGGGATCTGGATGATTTCACGTGAACAGTGGCTCTCACTGCAATGGTTCGGTCATACAATTCACTTCTGATATGCTCTTCCCACTGTAAGTCATCAAACCCATGAAGTTCAACCACCTTCTGTATATGTTCTGGAGGAATTAGACCTGCATATTTTAGCCTTGAAGTGACCAGGATCTGGGCAGAGGGAAGAAGGTTCCCTTTGAGAAGATTCACCAGTATGCAGCCTACAGAAACTGGTGTCACTGAGTCGATGCATGTCTTGGTGCACTTAAAATTAAGAGGAAATCTAAATTCACCTAGTCCATCCAAAATAAAGAGAATCTGAGACCGTTCAAGGGTCTCTGGGTTGAGTAACTTTGGAAAGATCAGATCCAACAGCTCTATCAGGCTGAGTTTTTTGTCATGTAGTATGTTCAGCTCACACAAGTGAAGAGGAAACACAAAATCAATGTGCTGGTGTGTTGTGCCATGTGCCCAGTCTAAAACAAACTTCGTCACAGCTGTTGACTTCCCAGATCCAGATATTCCTCTCATCATAATGCTGCGGATATGGTCTGTAGAAGAATGAGGCTTCAGGAGATCATCATAATTAATGACATTTTCATCTTTAATGTCCTCATTGTAGGGTCTTTCCAGCTCACGCATCTCATGGGCCATCAGGCCATCCAAATGTGTCCTGTTTGACACATACATCTTCAGTGGAATGTCATTTGGAGCATTTAGAGTGTCTTCATATCGCTTTTTTAAGCTTTCTTGCATAAAAGACTTCAAAGTTTGGATCTCCTCTTTAGAAGTTTCTTCATCAGTAAGTAAAGAACTGGAAATATGTCAGAAATGTGTTCAGTGAGATCGTATACAAAATAACAATAAAACAAACTGTATACATTATTCTACCGAACGTTCTCATTCAACATTTTTATCATGTGGATTATCAAAAAACAGCTTTATGTTCTATAAAAAACTCTTTCTGATATCCACATGATAAACATATCCCTTGCTACAGTTTCTGAGTAACTTTAGACCCATTTCCAACCTTCCCTTTCTTTCTAAAATGTTAGAAAATGTGTTCGGCTCGGTGTTCATCTTCAGTTCTCTCTTCACAGCAGTTCAGTCAGTGTACTGATTGAGTGCATGAATTACTCCGGGTTATTGGTTTGTTTGAACTCAGAGGGAGTGTCAGCCACATTAAGAAAGTGAACAGCTTAAGGCCCTGTCCACACGGAGAAGGAGTTTACCCCAATCCGATCTTTTTTTTCCTCGTCTCAAGAAATATCCGCGTCCACACGAAACCACAAAATGATGTAGTATACATGCCAGACCAGTGTGTGGCGCTGTAATTCTGACACAGAGATACACTAAAAACAGAGAAGAAGACTTGGACTATGCTCATAAACCTTGCGCGTGGTACACAATCGAACATGGAATAATACATTTATTAATCAGTGTTAATGTTAGTTAATAAAAAGACAATCGTTCAGTGTTTGTTCATGTTTTTGTTGCTGTTACGTGACGTAGAGGTGTCTGACTAGGGGGGAAACGTGAGCTGATGACGTCATCGTTTCTAAAAATATACGGATTAGCCGTCCAGACGAAAACGCAAAGACGGCGTTTTCAAATTTATCCACTTTGGGACCCGGTTTCAAAAAATAGCGGTTTCACCTTACGAAAACGCCGGATGCGTGTGGACGAAACGCCTATCCGATAAAAAATTTGTGCGTATTCACAGAAACGCGTCTCCGTGTGGACGGGGCCTAAGTCATTTGTGGATTAATGCATATTAGAGATGCGAACCGTTTAAAACGATTCAGTTCGATTTGGTGAACTGAATGATTAGTTTGCGAACCGGATATCCAGACTGCTTTGTTTTGAACTCTCTCTCACAACAGACACGGAAGAGAGGACAATGCTGAATAAAGTCGTAGTTTTTTCGCTATTTTTGGACCAAAATGTATTTTCGATGCTTCAAAAAATTCTAACTGACCATCTGATGTCACATGGACTACTTTGATGATGTTTTTCTTACCTTTCTGGACATGGACAGTAAACCGTACACACAGTTTCAATGGAGGGACTGAGAGCCCCCCCGTCTAAATCTAAAATATCTTAAACTGTGTCCCGAAGATAAAAGGAGGTCTTACAGGTTTGAAACAACATGAGGGTAAGTTATTAATTACATAATTTTGCTATCTGGGTGAACTAACCCTTTAACATCATATCTTTCAGACAGGCAGCAATTTAAAAGCACTGCTCTGTCACCATGTCATGTGGTGTACCTCAAGGTTCTGTTCTTGGGTCAACTTCTTTTTCTAATCTATATACTTCCCAATTCTGTTTTCCTCTTCCTTCCATTAAAGCCCTTAATCGTTTGCAATTAGTTCAAAATGCTGCATCTTGTATTGCATTCAGTTCAAAATACTTGTCCTAGTTTCTGAGGTGATACATTTTCTGAGCAATGTTGTTTGGGGACTTTCACATTGAGGATGGGTAACAAATTTCTGCCTGGATAATTTAGATCACTCGTGGGCCCTGTCTCTCACTGGATTGTCTCACTTGGTTGCCTGTTGATGGCAACATTGCTCAAAAAATGTTGCCCTCTGTATCTTCAGCTTACAGACTGAGTTATGAGAATTTGCCTGAAATACCCAAATACCTTTTGGTGGTACAGCGTTCAGCATTTCAGCTCCTAGGCTTTGGAATAACACCCCAACACCTCTGTGCGGTCTCCTTTAAAGGGTTAATCCATCCAAAAATGAAAACTTTGTCATTAATCACTCACCCCCATGTCGTTCCATACCCATAAAAGCTTTGATCGTCTTCGGAACACAATTTAAGATATTTTGGATGAAAACAGGGAGGTTTGAGACTATCCGTAACGTTACGAAGCGATGATAGTACTCAGTTCAAAAAGAAAACAAAAGTAACGGATTTATTCAACAATTCCAAAAATAACAACTTTGAATAAAGTCATTCTTTTTTTATTTTCTTTTTTAATGTACAAAATGAGTACAAAAAGTTCTCTCGTCACTTCATAACATTACGGTTGAATCGCTGATGGCAGATGGACTACTCTGATGATGCTTTTCATACTTTCCTGGACCTTGACAGTGTTACTTACTTGGCAGTCTATGGGACAGTATGAAGCCTACCGGGTTTTATCCAAAATATCTTAAATTGTGTTCCGAAGATGAACAAAGCTTTTACAGGTTTGAAACGACATGGGAATAAGTGAATGATGTAAAAAAAATCATTTTTGGGAGGAGTAACCCTTTAAGACCTTATGACTGAACTGAAAAGCATTCACAATATGTTTTGCTAACTGATTGTCTCCATTCATTGTCACACATTGACTTAATTTGTGTACTTGTCTCTTGTCGTGATGTGTTGTCATGTGACGCATAGCAGCCAAAATAGCACTGATGTTTTATTTATTTTTCTTTCTTATTCTAAACATTCCCAAATGTATTAACTTTATCATGAAATAAGATTCTCACCTTCAACTAGATTATGCTAGTTGATAGTGGGCGATGGTCAAAGTAGCCTAATAATGTAGTCTATTAAATATAAATAAAAACCTCTCCTTAAAGGATTAGTTAACATGAAAATGAAATTCATCCATGTTTGACTCACCCTCCGCATCCTAGGTGTTAACGCTCCGACTACGTTAACGTTCGGCATTTTTGAATTTTTGAACTAACGTTAGATAGCAAAGCTGTGCGCATAGGATTGTGGGTGATTTGAGAGGGCGAAGAGCGTGAAGGATACACATATGCATCCTTTCCTGTGTATGGGATATTCTTCGAACGAAGGACTCAGTCCTAGGTTGAAAATTCAGAGGATCTTCGACATTGGAACAGTCCTTCGACGGATGTCGATGACGTAGCATCCTCGAAATACTGGCTTCCTAGGATCCTTCCTTGACATTGAGAAACACCTAGTGAGTGAAGAAAACGCTTGCAATTTAGCGATGACTCATCTGAATGCCTCTGATTGGTCATTGCATTCATAATGCTTAATGCGCAGAGCTGTAAAACGAGTCTGTATCTGGCTCAGCACCAGCCAGCGAACGCAGATTTTAATTTTAGAAGTTGATATGAAGCACTGAACGATTTAATCATGCTAGTGTGATTGTATTAAATATAGAAAATATTATTCGCCTATTTTTTTTTGTCTTTTAGAAGCTGCATTCAAAATCCACTTGTCTTAAAAATCTGAGGGGGCACAGGCCTCTGTGAGCTTCTAGTATGTTAAATGATCAATGCCTGAATATCTTTATTTGTGTAATTTCCTTATATTGTGTAATATTATGTAAGACTTACCACAACTCTATGGACTGATTATTCATTTTTGTTTGGTCCTCAAGAATGTTATCTTTTAGTTTTGATGCCACAGTCAGCGCTATAAACACAAAACACAGAATTTATTTAAATACACAGTTCTCATGGGCTCTTTAAAGTAGCTAAACTACACGTCACTAATAACCTACCTGACAGGTCCTGAGAAAACAACTGTGACACTTAAGCAACAAATATTAGGCCTAATCTATACCGCATGTGTTAGCCTATTATTCGGAATACAATTTTAGCATTAAAACAATGAGAGCACAAAACATGTAAACCTAATCTGCCTCGGTTAAACCCAAATCTTAATTTTATATAGCTAACGATAGCTAATAGCTTATAGCGATCTGAGCCGTGTTCACGCTCTTACTTTCACTTTTTCCTAGTTTTTTACATATTCTCTGTAAACCTAAACCAAAACATCAAAACCACCGTGGTATCAGAATGTATTCGCGCAGATATGTGATGATATCTTGATTGTTTTTGACTGCGGTCAGCGAGTCCCTCTCTCTCTCTCTCTCTCTCTCAAGTATCGCCTGTGAAAGAGGCGTGACTACCGAGAAACACATGGAAAAGAAAACAGGTCGGTCCATTCACATGCAACCCGGTGTTGTGTAATATTCCAAACTGTTCCCGTGGGTGGAGTTTACATGAATATTCATTAGTCCCCTTATTGTGGGTGTGTCCTTGAAACAACGTGCAAACGAATGGAACTAAAAATATCAGTGCACGCTTGTCAAATCTCTATTTGTTTTAATGGATTATTTTGAACAGGTAACAAAGTGTCAGTGTTAAGCATTAATTAGCATTAACTGCAACAGTGCCAAAACAATGGATAGTTTGTGTTATATGATGCCTTTCATGTTTTGCTCAGAGATGTATAAAGTACTAGAGACCCATACTTGAGTAAAAGTACAAGTGCTCTATCAAAAAAGTGACTTGAGTAGAAGTTGAAGTGCTCTTTAAGCACCACACTTAAGTAGAAGTACTAAAGTATTCAACATTTTTTGTACTTAAGTATTGCAAATAGTCTATTTTAAAATTTACTACTCAAGTACTGAAAGTAAAAGTAGAAGTATTGTGTTATGTAGTTATTAAAGAAAGTAGTCAAAAGTTTGAACATATTGTTTTTACTATTTCAAATGATTAACCTAAAAGACAATCACAATTCCTTTGACTTTAACTTTTTGTATACAAAAAAGCAGATTAAAGGGTTATTTCGCCCAATTTGCAAAATTATGTCATTAATAACTCACCCTTATGCTGTTCCAAACCAGTAAGACCTCGGTTTATCTTTGGAACACAGTTTAAGATATTTTAGATTTAGTCCGAGAGCTCTCAGTGCCTCCATTGAAGCTGTGTTTATGGTAATACTGTCCATGTCCAGAAAGGTAAGAAAAACATCTTCAAAGTAGTCCATGTGACATCAGAGGGTCAGTTAAATATAAAAAATAGCAAAAACTATGACTTTATTAAGCATTGTCTTCTCTGTTTCTGTTGTTAGACAGTTCAAAACAAAGCAGTTTGTGATATCCGTTTCATGAACGAATCATTAGATGTAACCGGATCTTTTTGAAACAGTTCACCAAATAGAACTGAATCGTTTTAAACGGTTCGCGTCTCCAATACGCATTAATCCACAAATGACTTAAGCTGTTAACTTTTTTAATGTGGCTGACACTCCCTCTGAGTTAAAACAAGCCAATATCCAGGAGTAATTCATTTACTCAAACAGTAGACTGACTGAACTGATGTGAAGAGAAAACTGAAGATGAACACCGAGCCGAGCCAGATAATGAACAAAAGACTGACTCGTTCACGAGTCAAGAACCGTTTACGAATTCGTGTCCGATTCGAGAACCGAGGAGCTGATGATACTTCGCATGTGTGATTCAGCGTGAAGCAAACCGACACACAGTGCTGGACCGAACTGATTCTTTTGGTGATTGATTCTGAACTGATATTTGCTAATGTTATGAGCGCGGGTAAACCGAAGGCTTGCAATCATCGCCAATGACGTCATTGAGCGCAAAAGAACCGGTGAACTGTTTTCTTCAACCGGTTTATTGGATCGAACTGTCAGAAAGAACTACTGGTGATCCGGTTCTTCACTCATGAACGAGTCATTATCTGGCTCGGCTCGGTGTTCATCTCTCTCTTCACAGCAGTTCAGTCAGCATGCGCAGTCTTCTTAATCGCTTGATTCGCTCAATGATGTGCCAGCTTCATCAAACCTGCCATCTACAGTTCTGGCAGTGGTTTGTAATGGAATGATTCGTAACATTATTATAATTGTAACGAGTAACGATGCAGCACATAAAAAAATAACGGAGTAAAATATTAAACTCATCGAAAATATGTACTGAAGTAAAAGTGGAAGTAGGAGAAAAAAATAATTCTCTAGTAAAGTACAGATACCGCCTTTTAGTACTTAAGTACAGTAGTGAAGTAGTTCTACTTCGTTACTATACATCTCTGGTTTTGCTTGATTAATTGATTACAGGCACACAGAATAACAATCAATAAGCTAATTTAACCTAGGCTAATCTAGTATCTAGGATAATATAGTTTTTACTGTTTGGTGTATTTCGCTTTTTTATATATTTCATTTGTGGGGCTCGATTTTAAATAGTTTGCTTTGATTATAGACTACCTAGTTGTCATTGGAGAGAGTACAATTGACTAGTACAATTTGTATACAAAGCCTGAAACAAACCACTACAAACTTATCTTTGTCTTAATAAAATCGGTGTGAGAATCCTGTGTCATGCTTTCTTTAATCTTTTTTGTTTTATGACCAGGTTTTACCAGCCTACACAGCCCTATCAGTGTATTTATTATCATAAATGCACATTTACTTCTGTCACATATTTTATCCTATTACTAAGATTTTAAAGTATCTTCTACAGTCCCTGGAGTGACTTCCTGTTTGTTGTTGGCATCTTTACTGCGTTTGAGCTCCGTCACTATTTTCTTTTTATCGTCTATTTTTAACTTAAAAATCAATTTTATAGACCATTGTTTCCGTTTATATAACGTGTGAATATATCCTCTATTGTATTCTACAACAAAAACAATCAGAGCACCTCGCTATCAGTAGTTTTAGTTTGATCTTAGCTTATAGCCCGTTAGCAAGACGAGAGCCCCAGAGCGGTCGTGCTTCACGCCTAACCTTATCATGGGCACTATCTTCTTTTTAATACATTAGAAGCTGCTGCCCCCATCAAATTGAAAAAGGTTAGAGAAAAACGTACTGTGCCATGGTATAATAGTAATACTCACTCTCTCAAGAAAATAACTCATAGTATTGAATGAAAATGGAGAAAAACTAACTTGGAAGTTTTTAGAATCGCATGTAAAAACAGTATGTCCAGCTATAGACAGGCTCAAAAAAAAAAACTGCTAGGGCAGAGCATATATACATACTCATAGAAAATAACCAAAACAATCCAAGGTGTTTATTTAGCACAGTGGCTAAATTAACAAATTACCAGACGCCACCTGATTCAAATATTCCACCAACGTTAAATAGTAATGACTTTATGAATTTCATCACTGATAAAATAGATATCATTAGAAATACAATAGCAAATGTAGATTCTACAGCGTCTAACACTTCAGTTTCATCCATCACACCCAAAGATAAACTGCAGTGCTTTACAAATATAGGACAGGAAGAGCTAAGTAAACTTATCACTGTATCTAAACCAACAACATAATAATAATAATTAATAATTCTTTACATTTATATAGCGCTTTTCTAGACACTCAAAGCGCTTTACATAGACAGGGGGTATCTCCTCATTCACCACCAATAAACATGTTTATTAGATCCTGTACCCACTAAATTACTGAAAGAGCTGTTACCTGTAGCCGAAGAACCGCTTCTCAATATCATAAACTCGTCGTTATCTTTAGGTCACGTCCCAAAACCATTCAAGCTGGCGGTTATCAAGCCTCTTATTAAGAAACCAAAACTAGATCCTAGTGTACTGGCAAATTATAGGCCAATTTCAAATCTTCCATTTATGTCTAAAATTTGAGAAAAAGTTGTGTCTGCTCAATTGAGCACCTTCCTGCGTAAAAATGATCTGTATGAAGAATTTCAGGTTTCAGGCCCCACCATAGCACAATATTTACTCAATATGGAGTGCCACAAGGATCCGTCCTAGGTCCCCTTCTATTTTCAATATACATGTTGCCCCTTGGTAATATTATTAGAAAATATGGAATTAGCTTCCACTGGTATGCTGATGATACTCAGCTATATATCTCAACGAGACCAGGTGAAACTTCCCAATTATCTAAGCTAACAGAGTGTGTTAACAATGTAAAAGATTGGATGACAAATAATTTTCTCCAATTAAATTCGGATAAGACAGAGATATTAATTATTGGACCAAAAAACACTACACAGAATCTTGTAGATTACAATCTGCAACTAGACGGATGTACTGTTACTTCCTCTACAGTCAGAAATCTGGGTGTTATATTAGACAGCAACTTGTCTTTTGAAAATCATATTTTCCATGTTACAAAAACTGCATTCTTCCATCTTAGAAACATTGCCAAGCTACGAAACATGTTATCTGTTTCTGATGCAGAAAAGCTAGTTCATGCATTCATGACCTCTAGACTGGACTATTGTAATGCACTTCTAGGTGGTTGTCCTGCTTCTTCAATAAACAAGCTACAGGTAGTCCAAAATGCAGCAGTCCTTACCAGGTCAAGAATATATATATATATATAATAAATGCAGTCTCTGCACTGGCTACCTATTAAGTTCCGTATCAGTTACAAATTATCATTACCTATAAGCCCCTAAATGGTTTAGCTCCTGTGTACCTAACTAGCCTTCTACCACGCTACAACCCATCACGCTCCCTAAGGTCACAAAACGCTGGACTTTTGGTCGTTCCTAGGATAGCAAAGTCCACTAAAGGAGGTAGAGCTTTTTCACATTTGGCTCCCAAAATCTGGAATAGCCTTCCTGATAATGTTCAGGGTTCAGACACACTCTCTCTGTTTAAATCTAGATTAAAAAAGCATCACTTTCGCCAAACATTTGAATAATGTATCTTAAATTGTGAGTATAGTTGCATCTGATCAAATGCGCATTTTTTATTCGTTAGCTTGGGTTACACTAATTGATTTTATTTTGTTGGATCAGCAGCTATGCTAAGGATGTCTCTATTTGTTTTCTATGTAACTAGGATTTACACAAGCTCCAGTCTGGATCCAGAACACCTGAGATGAGATGATGCTGACCCTCAGAGGACCTCAGACGATGCTAACCCTGAATCAACAAACAGAACTAACAAATATTGCTACAAGTGTGACTGCATCATATAATAATTATTAATAATATTAATAATGTTCATCGTCTGGCTGACTACGTCTTGTATTAATTTTTCTAAAAATCCTGTCATACGTGCACAAACTGACAGTCACCACTTATAAACTACTACTAAACGTTGTAGAAACATAATTTCCTCTAAAGTTGCTTTGTAACGATTTTTATTGTAAAAAGCGCTTTACAAATAAACTTGAATTGAATTGAATACAGAGTGAGTCATGCAACATTGAAACAACAAGTGAGTTATTTTTTATATTTAAATGAACAGTCTTTTTTTGAATGGACACATTATTCTTTATTGCATTGAGTTAATAGTCAAATACAGAGCTTAACGGTTTAGACGATCTGACAAATAACTACTAATAATAAATATCATAATAATGAATATCATAAGCATACATTGTATCTGTATGTCTAAGCATACATTGTGTCTGTTCTTTGACCATAGGCACTGAACAACAACCTCATCATGTCATGTTTAAGAATAGTGAATAATGATCCACTGTGTAAATAATGTTTAACATTTGAACATCTTATTCAAAATTGTTTTTCACATTTTACAACTATTACATACAATGAAACCCAAATGTTTCTCTGTCAGCCTAACTCTGTTCTCCTGTGGCTTACCGAAATTAATATCCTCTGAGATTAATTAAAGTTAATATTTCAATAATTTAACAACACTCTTTAATGTTGACAGTTCTCTGATGTGTATTAATATTAACATGTTATCTTTAAGTATGTTTACTGTTTAAAATTATACTCAAAGAATAATATCGTAGATCACATAAATATTACATTCATTAAATGTTACTATGACAAGTACAGAAGTAATTGCTTTATGAATATAACTCAAATTGAAAAGACAAGGATAGTTGTGTTAAAGTATGCATGGAATGAAGCAATGCAAAATTAGGTGAGTGTCTGAGATATTTGTCTCTGGATGAAAACAGCCTCCATGTATGCCCAGTTCATACAATGATCTGCTACTGTACCAGTGACTTCAGCTCTCTCTCATCCAGTCTGAAACAGACAGTGACTTAACATGATGATCAATATATGTGGAAACATCACAAATGAACATCACTGAACAGCCAGCCTCTTTTGCAATGACCTTTTGTGTCTTGTACTACTTGTGCAAGGTGTCAATGGTCGTCTTTTGGACAACTGTCAAGTCAACAAGCTTCCCCATGATTGTGTAGCCTACAGAACTAGACTGAGAGACCATTTAAAGGCATTTGCAGGAGTTTTGAGTGAATTAGCTGATTAGAGTGTGGCACCAGGTGTCTTCAATATTGAACATTTTCACAATATTCAAAGTTTCTGAGATAATGAATTTGGGATTCGTCTTAGTTGTCAGTTAAAGTCATGAAAATTTAAAGAAATAAAGATTTGAAATATATCAGTCTGTGTGTAATGAATGAATATAATATACAAGTTTAACTTTTTGAACGGAATATGTGAAATAAATCAACTTGTTGATGATATTCTAATTATATGACCAGCACCTGTATGTTCATAATTTTTGAATGTAATGATTGAAAATAAACATTTAAAACCAACTCCTTTGTTGACGCATTTTTGTACACTAGAACACTAGAAATAATATCTATGCATGTCATGTGACCATTAACTTCAAAGAACTGTGAACCTTAATCCTTCTAAACAAATAACAGTTGGGAAAAAAATAATAATACACATTTTATAATTGTAGCATACTACTATGTTTATTGTTTGTTTATTTATTTGGGTCCCCATTAGCTTCCACAATGTGGTTGCTAGTCTTCCTGGGGCCCATAATGTGCTGAAACGTATATACAATTAAAAATACACAAATATAATATACATATAACTTACATATAACATAACCACATGTATACATTTATCCACATATACACATTCACACACATACAACATTTGATAATGTCAGTACCTATATAAGTCACAAATTAACTGGTGTAATGCTATTAATAATAATCTGTTTTAGAGTCTTCTTAAAATTACATATGTTGGATATATACCTTGTTCTTAAGTCCAATTTATTCCAAGCAGATGACGATCTAACTAAAACTGTTCTTGTCATACAATTGGACCTTGCGGATGGAACCACTAACACACCTGAGCTCACCTGACGCGTAACATGTGCGTGACAATTCCCACTAAAAACCAATTTATCTACAAAAGATTTTGGATTGCTTTTAAATAGAGCATTGTGCATATAACAGAGAAGACTTATATTAAGTTTGTCCTCCACCTTTAGCCAGCCCAAACAGGTATGCATTTTATCCACACTGGAGCGAAAAGAGCAACCAAGGGCTACTCTTGCGGCTCTGTTCTGAACAATTTGTAATTTTTTCAGATGTCCCTGTGCAGCACTGGACCAAATTACTGGGCAGTACCCCAGATGTGACAGAACTAAAGATTGGACAACTGTTTTCATAACTAATGGTGGACAATATACTGAACATCTCCGGGAAAAAGCAATGCCTTTGGCCATTTTAGACACAATGTGGTCAATCTGATCAGCCCAAGAGAGCTGACTATCCAGCTTCACACCCAAGAGTTTAGTCTGACTCACCTGCTCTACCACAGATGTATCAATAATTAGATTTAAGTTGCAAGGCTTGCCAAGCATACGTTTAGTACCAAAGACTATACATTTAGTTTTAGATATATTGAGAGCTAGTTTATTAAGTTTCACCCAATTTGTAATGGCATTAAGTTCATTCTGCAAGGTACAACTTATATCAGTAATTGTAGGTGATGCATAAAACATTGTAGCATCATCTGCATACAGTACAACATCTGCTCTTGAAACAGCATGTGGCAAATCATTGACAAACACAGAAAACAACAATGGACCCAAACAGCTGCCCTGAGGAATACCACATGACAACTGTTTACAATCAGAAAAGCTCCCGTTGAAAAATACCCGCTGACTTCTACCAGAGAGATAACTGCTTATCAAGGACACAGACTGATGTGAAAACCCATAGCACTTAAGCTTAGACAGTAAAATGTCATGGTCAATAACATCAAAAGCTGCTGTGAAATCCAGCAGCACAGCACCCACAAGCTTTTTGTCATCCATAAAAGTTAGCCACTGGTCTACCATTTGTACCAATGCAGTGTTAGTGGAGTGTCCTGGCTTATAAGCATGCTGTGAATTGGAGAGCAAACTATTTGATACAAAGTACTGCATCATTTGATTAAAAAGTAACTTTTCAAATATTTTGCTCAATATAGGTAAAATGTTAATTGGTCTACAATTTGATTCAGTGAGACCTAATCTATCATCTTTCACTAAAGGTATAATTTTAGACTGCTTCCAAATTTCCGGAAACACCCCACTTATCACAGATCTATTAAAAATGTGACTGATAGGCTTGCATAAGATATTAGCAACAGTTTTAAATATTTTGCCATCCAAGTGATCTATACCTGCAGTTTTTTCCTCCGGGAGAGAAAGCAACATCTTTTCAACAATTTCCTCTTTAACTGTACCAAATATCAATGAACAAGATTTATTCCTCATAATGTTCTTCACATTACTACAAGGTGAATCCTTAGGGTATGATAACATACTAGATCTTAAATTTGCAGTTTTCTTTATAAAAAAGTCATTCAAATGATTTGCTATATCTAAAGGTTTAGTGATTATTTCTGCTGCTGTTTCCAAATACATATTATAACATTTTGGTTTTTTACACATTATTTCATTTATAACTTTCCACAATTGCTTACTATTATTTGATGAGTTACTAATCTTTTGGCTAAAATATATTTTCTTTTTTAATCTATTTAATTTTGTCACTTTATTTCTCAACTTACAATAATACCTTTCATCCATATCACTTTTAGATTTTAGAGTTTCAGCTTTGGCATTATCCCTTTCCCTCATTATAGATTTTAGCTCTGCATCTAACCAAGGAGCATTATTGCTTTTTATCGACCTTTTTCTAATTGGTGCATGTTTGTCAACTATTTTCACAAACATATCCATAAAAATACGTAAAGAAGCATTAACATCCTCCTCATCACAAACCACCGACCAACTGGACCTCTCAACATCTTCCACAAACGCATTAGGATCGAATGTTTTATAAGACCTACGATAGACAATCCTTGCACCAAATTTAGGTAATTTAGTTTTCTTTGTTGTGATGATTAAATTATGATCACTGCATCCTACTCCAACTGAGATGACCTGTGAACACAACTCATACACATTGGTAAAAATGTGGTCAATGCATGTTGATTTAAATTTACCATTCAAAGAAATTCTTGTGGGTTGTGTAACAATCTGCTTAAGGTTAGAAGCATTAGTTATAGTAATCATCTTTCTACGTAAATAACACTTCTTTGAAAACCAATCAATGTTGAAATCCCCCAAAAGAAAGATATCTTTGGTTTGAGCAGATGCCTTCTCAATGTTATCACATATATTTTCCAAGTAATCTATATTTGAACTGGGAGGTCGGTAACAGCAGCCCACTAAAATGGGTTTGTTAAACTGAATATTTAATTGTAACCATATCATTTCAATATCGCTGCCCATCAAATCTTCCCTTGGAGTGACTGCAATATTTTCTCTAATATAGAATGCAACACCCCCACCATTTTGATTTCTATCTTTTCTAAATAGTCTGTACCCCTCAACAGCTAGCTGTGAATTATCAAAACTGCGGTCTAAGTGTGTTTCTGATAAGGCCAATACATGAATCCCATTGGAACAGATGTTTATAATTTCATGAACCTTATTTCTGAGACTACAAATGTTCAAATGAGCTAAAACTAAACCTTTCTTAGGCAAGTTTGAAAGTAAATTTGACATATTAATAAGATTAAAACATCAAAACAAAACCATCAGGATAAGAATCTAAATAAAGGTCATAAGCAGTTAGTCAGATGCTTGCTTTTGTCCATTTGCCGGCCAAATTATAAGCTTATCATACCTTAAGCTGGCTCTTTCACCTTTCTCTCTTGCCTCTTTCAGTTTTGGCAGCAGTTCACGTCTCCTTTGCTGCACCAAATCAGAAAAGTCTTCATTGATATAAATGTTTGTACCCTTTAATTTCTTGGTGGAGGAAAGGATGCGCTGTCGGTCTTTCAATCTAAGAAGCTTCACAACAATTTTTCTTGGCTTTCTTCCCTCATGGAATTGGCCAATCCGGTGGACCCTTTCCATCTCAATTGTAGAACTATCCAGACCCAAGTTATTAGACAGCATTTGTTGAATCTTCATTTCTAATCCACTAATTGTTTCGCCTTTTTATTGTCTTTACATTGTAGTATGCTACACAAAATGCTGCACATTCATGGCACATTTCGATCACTTAATTGTTATGTAGGTACTTTTATACCTATATCTTGTAAATCTGGGCCATAGGACAGTCTATGAGAGAACGGCCACCCTGTTTGGAGATGATCATGTGATTAGAGTAAACACACAGTCTGAGGCTGCACTGCCCTCTTGTGTTTTCTTTGGCGTGGTCAGCTCTATGTTAGGTTAAAATAGTTTTGTTGGCACATTTATGAAAAGGTCAAAAAACATGAATGTCCCGTGTGGACTGTACAACAGGAAATGGTTGACAGTTTCCTGGAAAATGTGTGATGCAAACTCTCCACTGAGAACGCATGATAAACGTTATCTGAGGGAGGAACTTCCTCTTTCAGAACGGTTACCGTGGGCATTCGGGTCAATGTACACATCTGTTCATCTGTTATCCTGTTTTCCTTGTTAGTTATAATGTGTTTTTGACAGAAAAGGTCAGTAGTTTAGTAGTAAATATCAGTTCAGAGTAACTATTATTAGTAGTAATAGTAGTATTTATGTGAAACGAAACAATTTCATGTTGATCTTTCTACAAATGTTGTTTTCGATAATCAGCATAAAATCTCAGTAAAGGTGTTGATTATTTAAACTAAGCACCTACTGACAAGAACAGAATATAAGATGAAGTGGGCGAAGAGTTCACATGATGATGTCATTATGACTGAGTTGTTTTGTTTATGGAATTGTGCTTCATTTTAACAAGAAGGACTGTGGCAATGCATATCTTAAAGGGACAGATCATAAAAAAAGGAAAAAAAGAAAATTCTATCATTGTTTACTCACCCTCTACCCAAGTTGTCTCAAACCAAAGTTTCTTTCTTTTGAAGATATTTTGTATAACGTGTGTAATCAACCAGTTTACAGCCCCATTGACTTCCACAGTATAAAAAGCTACTATGAAAACCAATATTTTGGTTACCCACATTCTTCAAAATATCTACGTTTAACACAAGAAAGAAACTTGAGGATGAAAAACAATTATGACAGAATTTTTTGAATGAAATTATTAATATAGAACAGAGAATCCGTAAATGCAAAACAGGCTTCTAGCCAAATTTGCTAATAACAAATTTTAGAAAATAATTCACAAAGACAAAAATAAATATGCCGTCTATTGTTATTAATAACTGTTGTTACACTAACTAATTACATAGGTCATGAGGGAAACAAAATGCCGCCAATTTAATCTTCAGCGCACTTCCTTGTGTAGAAATAAGGCGCTGTCTATTTAAATGGGTGACTAGCGGGTGTCTGTCTGACTGTGATAAAACAGCGACTGAAGAGCCACAGAACGGGAACTGATCGCCTCCAGAAACACAAAGGGACTTCACGACCAACGCTATGGGCATCAAACTGTACTACACCACCGTGACTGCATCGAGAGAGGTGAGATAAACCTGTGGCGATGCATGAGAAGAATGCAGGGTTAAACACTGATGAAATGGAGGATTAGGCTCTAGACACACCCAGCTGCTCCGTTACAATGCATCTAGCACATCTAAACGCTGATGCATAGAACGCTTAGGAGTGATGAATGCATTACCAAGAGATTATTGTGCCACTCGAACGTTTTAAGTGATTGCAAAGCGTAGTGGTTTGTAGTGATGTTGAAGAAGATGATGTGCATTGGATTGATAACGGAAGTCATATTGAATGTAGTTCTTCTCTCACTAACGGTGCATTAGTATGCGGATATAAACAATTTTTTTACGCGTAAATAAAATCTCTTTAAAACCTGTACACGATATCGTGGCAAATTGGATTGAATCGATGAGATGCACGCTACATAGTTGCATTGCAGCTTTGAGTCTGTGCACATCTGTTATGAATTTAAAGAAAAAGTGATTCACTGATTTTGTTGTTTTTCTCTATATATAAATCAAGCGCAAAGCATACAATACTGAAAGTGCACTGTATTTGTTTGCTTTTTAAAATTTTACGCGATGAACAACACTTGAGAATTGTTACTAAAATAAACGATTCTACATGGAGTGGGGTCTCCCCCTCATGGGTGCCACCATGTTGAAGTCACATGATCACCCATGATGTCATGGAATTTTCTTTTAATGTTGCAATTTACACTCAAATTAGTATTAATCGCGCTTGCAACTAATGCTTAATGCACACACACACATAGCAAATGAAATAAAATAAGAAGAAGAGGAGAGAGTTTGCAGTATTAAATCATAATGGTAAATAATGTGTCGACCAGTGCAGATGCTGAAATAATTGTTGGAAACTTGTTTAATGTATGAGATTTGCATTGAAATCCACTATTAAGCCCTAATCATCTTTAACCACTTTAATGTAGGCTAATGTTTAATGTTTAACTGTTGTCTTGTTCAAGGTGTGGCTTCTGCAGATATGACCCAACTTCCTGAATATAGCTTTGTCATATAGTGTTTCATTATTAATCATCAACTCAGCATTTTGTAGTCGAAAAGCCACTGTTTGTTAAAAGCAATGTACATCTATTCATGCAATGCATGGTTTAATTTGGTGCATTAAAAGACCAAATGAGAGGATTGTTTTGACTGAGCTGTTTATAATGCATTTCCTGCATGGATACAAGTACAGAAACTTCCTCCATAATGTACTCACAAAATCACTTGACTTTTCAGAAGGTTGTGTAAATATGCTTTCCAATTTTATTGATATTAGCCTCTAAATTTTTTTATAGTAGCTCATTTCAGTTATTTAACAAAAGAGCAGTGCCAGGAAATAAAAGCACAGTTACTTACTGCACGACCTTGACCATCGTCCTTGTTTCTCAGGTCAAGTCTCAGCAGGCCGAGGTCATGCGTATTCTGGAAAGTAAGAGCATCAAATATGAGTTGATTGACATCTCGGTGGGTGGTGATGTTCGGGATGAGATGAGGAGTAAATCGGGCAACCCCACGGCAATCCCACCTCAGATATTCAATGAAGACCAGTACTGTGGGGTAAGGACGACTGACAGCAGGGGGTTTTGGTTTGAACTTAAAGCTTTAAAGCAATAGTTGCCTTTAAAAATGAAAATTCACATTCATTTCATTACAGTCCATCATGATTGACTTTCTTCTGCTGAACTGAGCAGCGTGATGTTTGAACAATATCCTTTTCAATTTTGTCCCATGTTATAAATGTAAATGAAAACGGTCCCAAAACAAAGCCATAGCACCAAAAAATGAATGGTTTGTGGGACTAACAGACCAAAATTGTCATTATTTACCCAAATTCTTTCCTTCAAGCAGATGTTCTGAAGCTCCCCTGCAGTGATCTAAAGCACCCCCCCCCCCACCTCCGATTCAATTTGACCCCCTCCAACCCCACGAAATGCAGTGATTTTAACCATTCACTGCAGACGATCGTCGGTGTATTTAGAGCATTCACTGCTAAAATCAAACATGCTTTCACACTTTGTCTGGCGCTGAGCCAGAGACGCGCTCAGTGCTTTTCATAGCCTCTATCACAACACTCCAGTGTTTAAAACCACATAAAATTTATTTTATGTTTCAGACATTTCAATTAACTTCTAGCAAAAAATACATTTGTTAAATACACACTGATATCATCAGTCACATTGACAACGTGTTTAATTCATATAGTATTCATATTTTGTTCATTGTGTAGGCAACTGTTAAGTTCACTCTATTCTTCTCCTAGTTTTAATGAAGACTTGTGTATTTTGGGAGAAATGGGTGGTTTCGTAATTTATTCACCCTCATGTTGTTTTATAGCGGTATGATGGCTTTTGTTAAAAGGGAAGTTCACAGAAAAATGGAAATATTGTCATCATGTTCCCCCTCATGTTATTCCAAACCTGTGTGACTTTGTTTCTTCTTTGGAACTTTAAAGAAGATATTTTGAAGAATGTTGGTTTTGGTTCACTTTGAACAAAACAAATACTATAGAAGTCAATGACTACCAGCAACCGTTCAAAGATATTCAACATTAAGTTTTTCCCAGAGGCAGTAGTTTGAGGTCTGCGTAGATACGCTGAAACTCATACTTGTGTTGCGTTCCTCTTTCTTTCAGAACTACGAGATGTTTTCTGAGGCGGTGGAGGCAGACACAGTGGAACAGTTTCTGAAGATTGCCTGAGAGCCAAAACTGGTAGCAACCATCATCCTCTTCCCTTCCCTGCTCCATGTCCACATTCCCAAAGAGAGGTCTGCCTGTCCCCCTCTGCTCCGCCGGCGGCGCCTGCCTTCCGTGTCTCAATGCCATGCCACATGCCAAACACAATCAACAGAAAAGCACACACTGGCTCTGTACCACCATATTTACCCTCAAACCGAGACCCTTCTACTCTTTCATTCCTTCATGCTTTTGTTTTAAGGATCCTTTTGTGTCCTCTTTGGTTCCGACTCCTTAAACGCCACTACTTTGTCTTAATCTTGTTTGGATCTGAGCTCTTGGATGTGTAGTAATTAGGTCACCTAATCTGGGCAGCAACCCTATGTTTATTCCAGACTGAACTAATGCACAGTCCAAGAAACACAGCAATCATTTAGTGTCCAGTAGGTGAATCAGATCGACCTTCATATATTCCCACTTTTAGTGTTGATAAATCATTTAGAAAAGGTTAACTCTCCATGGGCGGAAATTTATTATGTGTTGGTACCTTAAAAACACAGGCCCTAATTTCCAGCATGATGTGAAGCAGCTGCATCAGATCCTATATTAAGCACACTGCTTTGTATTGTGTGTTTTAGCAGTGTTAAAAAACCACAGGTATGCTCTCCGAGACAGATTTCCATTTAACATTCCCAAAGTCAGGGACTGAAAAACGTTCCATTGCATCAAACTGTGCCAATAAATGTCTGTACGAATGTGTTTTCCATGCAAGCATTTTCCTCCGTCTTCTGGGTACAAACTTTATTCCAAAGTCTGAAATATCCAAGAATCTGAAAATCTATTATAAGGATGAATTCCTCAATGTTTTGGTCATGTTTTACCAAAATAGAAATCATATTTGGCAGTAAAAAATACGATTTATTGTTTGCAATGGGATATTTCTTTCATGACAGTTAACCTTTAATGTATTAGTGGTATATATAATACTACTATTTTACATTTAAATTGATCTGCATCGCTATAAGGATAATTATGCTAAAATGTCATGAAGATCATTTCAAATTGCAACAAAAAAAGGCACCATTTAAAAAAATATATACTCCAACACATTCCTGAATGCCACAGAACTTCATCTCATTTCTTTCTGGTAATGCACTAAATGTTGGTGTGTGTGTGTATGATCAGCAATGCAAACCCCTCCCTGAGCTCTTAACTAACTCCGTACTTCAGCTGCAACCATGAAATTCATCATCTAGTAGCCGAATCACTCCATACGCCATAGTTCACATGTGCATGCTGTTCCATCAAGGGTCTGTCGCCATCCAACTGAGCTCACTGGAGGTTGTAGCATTGACATTTCCAGCAGGTTATCCTCTAGCATGTTATGTTGATCATATTGGTACTTAATTTTTATACTGTATACTTGGCACAGTCTTACGATCTAGATACGAGTCGTGGTCCCACATCTAATTCATTTCGTCTGGTATTGGTAATGTCTGCTGCTCCCAGTTGGTCTTGTTTGCAGTGTGTTGTTCTCTGCGGTCGAAGCTGAGGATGTGGGACCTGCAGGCACGGACGGCTGGCTCATGAAATGATTGTGACTCTTCCTCTGTTGTATTGTTTGTAATGATTTCTTGTGGTCTCTTTGTGCTGTACTGCTTTGCTTTAGGACCAACGCCCTTTTTGGCCAAAATAAAAGAATGCTCGTTAGGGAAAGAAATGCTGTTGTCTTCCAAGAAGATGGTGACATTGTGATGTATGGGTCAAATAAAAAGTGCAAGAAAAAATTATTTTCCATATGGTTCTTTTTATGTTGATGGCATGTTTAAAATTTATTTGCTGGGAACATACTTTTGTTCAAAAACTGGGGCTAACAATAACAAAATATACATATTCATGGTAATCAGATGAATATAGGTTTATGAGTGTTAAATGTATTTCGGATTAATTTTATGTTTAGTAGCCCAGTTTTTATGGCTCTCTGCTTGATTGTGATAGTTCATTTATTGTTTTAAATAAACAGTTAATATACAGATGGGACCAAAAGTCTGAAATAACGCAATTTGACCCTCCAAAAAAAAAAAAAAAAAAAAAAAAATCTTAAAATATAGCTCAATTGCACTACATTGTGTCCTGAGTTCGAATCCCGCCTCTTTCTCTCTGACACTTCACTGTGCTGTCATAATAACAGCAAAAATGACAAATATAAATTTTAAAACAAGGTAAAACAGTTTGGTAACACTGCTTGAAACCTGTATAATGCATTATAAAGATATAAATAATGTATGTTGTAATGCATTATATATTTCCATAAATTATTGTAAACAAAATGCATTGTTATTTGCGGATTCATCTGCAATTGGTTGTCGTATGTGTTATACTATAATATATAATAATGCTTCAAGATATTTGAGCACTGATCAGGGAAAGTCTCAGAAACTCTTCTTGCTTCCACTGAAGCTCAGGATGCTCTTTGAATCATTGTAAAATCTTGCTGGAGAATGTGATCATCAGGATTAAAGATACGAACAAAGACCCCAGTGCTCAGTGGTTTAAAGGGGTCATATGATGTGGTTTCAATTCTTCCTTTCTCTTGGGAGTGCTACAAGCTCTTGGCGCATGAAGAAGATCTGTAAAGTTGCAAAGACTAAAGTCTCAAATGCCTCCACATATCTACGTCAGCATGTGGGAAGATTTGCATAACACCGCCCAGATGTTCACGCTGAGGAAAAAGGCACCTTTTATTCTCGTTGTAGTATTGTTGCTGCTGCTGCCAGGTCGTATAGATAGAGTGTGTTTTAACTGTGAAAGCGAAACTACTTTGTTTGGGCTTACAAAAGAGGACACAACTAGAAATCATGCTTATCTCACGTTTATAATGGGGTTTAATGTTTATGTCTCGTCGCTCTGGGACAGGGCATCACAATATGTTAAGAGGCCTAACATTTCCGTCACACCATTGAGGCATTCAGCCAATCACAATGCACTGGATAGCTGGCCAATCAGAGCACACCTCGCTTCTCAGACCGATGAGCTTTGTGAAAATCAACGCGTTTTTTTTTAATTTTTTTATCTTAAACCTCATAAACACCAAATATACCAAACGATGTTCTTTTTAGTAATGTCATATTAACTGGTTTAGTGTTTATCGTGTAATTCAAGACTGACATTAAATGAAGTGTCTAATACCACTGCACTTTAATTTTTCCTTTGCGTATAATCTTTGGACCTGAACCTGAAGGAGGATATATTGACACGTGATCAGGGAGCTGTAGTTAATTATTCATCCGCACTATCAGCTCTGCACTCTCACTGACGCTGTAACATTAAGGGACCTGAAACAGAAGAATTAGCTCAGATTCACTTGCCTGTTAATTACATATATTAAATGTAAATTGTGAAGTAAAATGTGTTGAAAATGTGGCTTAAATTGAGAAAGATATTACATTAATTACTATATATATAGGATCAGGTTGAATTCTCCAGGCTTACAATATAAAATATTTATTGTTCCCTTTTTATTATTTATTGTTCATTGATACTTCTCTTATCTCTCAATATGAGAAATGTCCAGTTAAACGGCACAAACAGTTCTGATTTATTATAGCCAGCACGGTATTGCTGCTTTCTACTTCTGCTTCCTGAACATTTTATATATAAATCTATTTTTAGAGTTTAATTTAGGCTAATAATAATCTTAAAGGTTGCATTCTTTGCTTTACTGCTTAAATTTTAAAGTCAAATTTTATAGGCTCTTTATTTATATTTTGCCATTAGACTTTAAAATGGAAAATCATGTACATTTCCAGTATGTTTTGATCAAAATAACCAACCTATACTCTTTTGTGTAAGGTAGATTGATTGGGAAAGTGCATTGATTTATATGATAACAGCGATGTCTTGTGTCCTCGTGTGGCTCTGAGAAAAAACACAGGTGTTAAGGTACAAGGAGCAGGTATTTGTATAGATGCTGAAATGTCCATTAAACCATTGACTAGATTGAGGAAGGGGCTCTTTCCAAAGGTTTTGTTCAGGGTCCTGGCAAATTGATCTGAACTAGATTCCAGCCTCCATGCAGAGTAACTCAGATCAACATGTTCATCACAAAATAAGTCATTGTGACAATATTTTCAAGGGGGTATGTCCAATAATGAAAGGGACTGACTCCACAGATCTGATATATATTCAAGAATGAAAGTAGTGTCTTGGACCCAGTTGAAGTCATAGACTGGTTTTAAAAATACAGAGTACATGTCAACTTCATGGCCATAATCCCTATTTACTGACAGCTTTGTGTGATGTTGATTAATTTGGAGGAAGAGCAGGTATAACGTCCCTCAAAATCCAGACGATTATTTTAATAATAATGAGCCGTTCTACAGAAGTGGTGCAAATTCAGGTTTGTATTGCCTTATCCGAAATATGCATGGGGTACACTAGAATCTTTGTATGTATTTTCACAATTTCAGCTAATGTTAAACGATGCCCAAAAACTGGTCAGTACCGAAACACAACAGAAAAGATGGAATATACAGAAAACAATAAATATCTTTACGCATGTTAATTCAGAATGGAATAGTGAATTTTATTGCACTTTTTGCAACCTGTTCTCTTCGTTGTTATGTTTCAGTTTATACAGCTAGTATGAAAATGGATCTTTTTAGTGCTACATTTAAGACGCTGAAGGTATAAAAATATTTTTTATACAGTGACAATGTGCTCCATCCTGGTGAGAAAAAATAGATAAATAAAATGCTGATGCAGGTGTTCTTCTAATACAGGGAATGAAGGAAACGAGAAAAGGGCCCATTACAATTTCAGCAGCTGTAACTTGATTTCACTGAAAAGAGGAGGCAATACAGCTTTTGTATGGTACAGTACTTATATCATCCTTTTGATTTAAAAAATATGTGTTATACATAAAAATAAAACAAATATGACATATAAAGTAAAACATTTCAAAGTCAAAAATCCACCTATATATAAACAGACTTGTTCTTGTTCTCGCCTCTAGGTGACGCTGTGGACAACATGAGTTTTTATAAACACTTGCACGTGCTGTGAGTATCTAAATTTGTTGTTGCATCCTCCCAATAAATTAAAAAGAAACGCCGGTTTTGGGGGAGAAAATTTATAATTCGACGGAAACGCATTCTACAAAATTAATAAAGAAACAGCAAAAAGCTTGAATGAACCCAAAGAACGCATGAACGCAAAATGAACAGCCTCTGGATGGGCAACGTGAGTTCAGTGGACAAAAAAAGACATGTTTAAATAGTGTACACTGATAAACATACTGTGTGTGTGTGTGTGTGTGTGTGTAGCTGGAGCCCTACATGGATGAAGAGTTTATCCTCAGAGCTTTTGCTCAAATGGGAGAAACAGTGCTGAAAGTCAGACTGATCCGAGACAAAATAACAGGGTGAAGTCTCTATCTATCTATCTATCTATCTATCTATCTATCTATCTATCTATCTATCTATCTATCTATCTATCTATCTATCTATCTATCTATCTATCTATCTATCTGTTAATAACCAAGTGTTAGGTTGTTGTTGATCTCTTCAGGCAAAATGCAGGCTATGGCTTCGTGGAGCTGATGGATGAAACCTCAGTAGAGAGATGTCTCCGGAAAGTGAACGGAAAACCTTTGCCTTTCGCCGCTCCTGTAATTATTCACAAGTCATGCTCACTTAAAGTATCCACCAGTTCATAAAATGTCATGCAGTAACCATTCATTATGATGTGATGTTACAGCCCAAGAGGTTCAAGTTGAGTCGTGCCACTTACAGCAAACAAGGTGAAAGCTGGTAAGAAATGCTTTTTATGTTTCTGAATGGGTTAAAGTTGCATTTGAAATGACTGCTGCAATCTAGTTCCTCAAGCAGCCAACTATTCAGAGAACTTACCGTGTGTGGATAGAAAGAAGAAGTGAAGCTTAATATATCATCGCAAGACTGACACATTCAGCTTCAGGAAATTAAATTAATTCTGACATGCTTTTAAACTCAGGGTTTAATTGTAGTATAAGAATTGGATTTCTAAAACGTTGCAATGTATTTACATCACCCTTGTTTTAACTTTGGGTTTAGTAGTGTCTAGTTACTCTGTTCTTGACTTTTGTAAGGCAGAGTGGGCCACAACGAAATACATTTGGACTTTTTCAGTTTGTGGGTTCAGAATATATTTTTTTATTTCACACTGGTCTAGTACAACTGTGTCACTTGGTTTCATAGTTACACGTTTTTCTTTATCTACCCTCCAAAAATGCAAGTGAAATGTCACTGCGGTTCCCTCCAGCTCGACTTTCTCCCTCTTCGTCTCGGACCTCACCCCAGACGTGGACGACGGCATGTTGTACGAGTTCTTTCATTATCATTTTCCCTCCTGCTGCAGTGGGAAGATCGTTCTGGACAGCGGGGGATACTCCAAGTGAGGATTCATGAATGAGTTCCCGTGGGAAGGTTTCCCGGTGCTCTCAGTGCCTTGCTGTTGTCTGTTCTGTAGGTGCTGTGGCTTCGTGAGCTTCGAGAGCGAGAGGGAGCAGAAGCGGGCTCTGGCTGAACTCCAGGGTGTTTCGGGACTCGGGAGGAAACCTTTACGCCTCAGTCTGGCTACGAAGAAGCTGTGAGTGTTTGTGAGGAGAGGAAACGATGAGACGTTCACAACAGTGTGGTTGCATTCCTCTCGATTTATTCTCGACTCTAACTGTGCTTTTGATACAAATACACCACTGTTTAAAGATCATAAAAATGTGACATTGATATGTCTAATCCTAAGGAATAAGAAAGAGTCGCCCGAGCACCAAAATTGCCAGTTCCATGCAGAAAGCTACAACAGCCATATCTTGTATCTGAACCAGTATTATTACCCACAGTCTACATATGACTGGAGCTATGATTACAGCTACACTGATCCTTCACAGAGCATCGCACAGGTGAAGGGGATTCTTTATCAGTATATCCAGTATCCTTTGCCTCTGTGTACAAATACACTTTATATTATTATTCTTTTTATTGCAGGTTGAAGAGATGGTTGAAGATGATGGCCTAGAGTGTAGGTTTTATTTGCATATTAGATCAGACGTCATATTTTCACATCACACTACATTAAAGCCTTGATTTCACTAAATGACGTGTTTCTCTCTGGGTTGCAGATCCAGACTGTGAGATAAATGTGATGGAGGTCAATGAGAGGTTTATGGAGCGCAGTGAGGAGCTGTACAGTGCTCTGATGGGGTGTTTCTTCCAGCCCCCCGAGTCCTGGGACGGGGTCACCTGTAGCGGGACATGTTTCCTCCCAGAGCCAGTTTATCAGTATGAGGAGATGGACTGAGAACATGTGCTCTCCTCTGATCATATACTATTTGTTTATATCACAAAGAACCCAGTGTTAAGTAACTGAGGGTGAACTAAAAATAGTAACATTAGTTTTTTTTTTTCTTTTTTTTTTTTTTTTAAGAATGCAGTTTATGACTGTATGTGATTTGTAGATGTGTATGAATGAAATTAGCTCTGGTTTGTTTGATGAGAAAAGTGTATAGTACATCATAAGTTTAGTAAAATAAATAACTACAGTTCTGGTTTAAACAGCAATGTCTTGTTTTTTTTTTTTTTAAGAAAATATTAAAACTAAAAATTAAAGCATTGGCACCTATTTTTTTTATTTTTATGCATCCAACAACATTCATGCAGCTTTGTAAACACAATAAAAACTAATAAAATAAAATGTGTGTGTGTGTGTGTGTGTGTATGTATGTATATATATATATATATATATATATATATATATATATATAAACATTTTAAAGCATTGCATATGTTTCCATTTAGCTCTGTACATCCAACAAATCCAAATGAAGTAAACATGGACAATTAATAAAATTAACTTAAAAAATTAAATAAATTAAAAATTAGGAAATAAATATGTTAGTGGATTGCGACAGGTTTCATTTATTGTAAATTAAATGGAAAATAATATTATAATGTATAATAATATATTTTGTTTCTTAAGTATCTGCAAACAAATTATGGTATTTTTTTTGTTTAGGACAGTCAAAAATTAGTTTTTTCGTTTATTAATGCTTGAATACTGTGTAAAACTGAGCACACAGAGGTTAATAATAATGACATATCAATGGTACATAACAATTAAATGAAATAAAATAAGAGCGTTATTTATATACATTTAAAGAAAGGGTGGGGTATTTTATTTATTTATTTATTTATTTTTTTTAATTTTTTTTTTAGTTTAGAGTTCAGTTACTTGCATTCTGGTGGGGTCCCGTGCCATCACGTGCTCTTGAAGGCTCTGCCCCTTAACGGAAGTACAAAGTGCATCAGACCGGAAGTCCCGAGTGAGGAGCGGCCCTGAGCTGAAGTAAGATCACTATATTTATTAATTTATCAGAATGAGCAAAAAAACAATGCTCTGACAGAGTCAATATGTATTACGTATGGATACGAAAGCGTCTCTAGATGTCTGACGAGGTTAAACGCGGAGGCTCTTCTGCAGCGTTTGGTTGTATCTGTGTCTGTTTATTTGATGCTAATACTGTGGACGGGTGTTGTAACGGGTTTCTGATTCTGAACTTATCCACGAGTAACCAAACCAGTCTGTTGAGTTTAAATAAATAAACACAATTATTTATGAAACGACAGTTACCAGCGGCATTTTTTTTGTTTTAGTACGAGTGTTTAGTTTGTAAGTTAGTTTGTAAGCGCACTTTCTTAGCATTCACTGATCTGCGGTCAGTTATTATGACTGACGTGAGGTTATTTTGCGTTCACTTGAAAAGAAACGCTTATACTATTAATATAGCAAAAAACTAAAACAAAAAAACATATATATATATATATATATATATATATATATATATATATATATATATATATATATACACACAATCATGATTAGTTACTACAGTCGCGTTAAAAGCTCTATATATTGATAATATGGTTATTTACATCTTATTTAATGGCTCAATCTTCCATAAGTCGCTCCCTATTTTCCTAAATAACCATACTAGTGCTCTATACTCCCTGTTACTGCAGTCTGAACTAAACTGAGTGTGATGTTTGTGAAGTATATCTGCTGACACTGTTATATGAGTAGCAGTTTGACACTACATTGTGTCTGTATTGTGTGTTTGTGTTTTACTCCTGTGTGAGACTGTATTCCTGTATTAATCATCACCTTCAGCTCACTGTCACAGCAAGTGAGAGCAGTTCAGTCACTTTACACTACAGTATGTAAGCTTTTAAGTGCACTTACCGTCATGATGTGTTTATCTGGATATCTAAACTTGTCTCTTATACATGAAGTCAAAGGCACAGACGGCTGTAATGCTACAGTAGCTGCTGACTGCTTCAAGTCATTGTAATATCACTGTGGATGATCTGACAAAATGTTTCTCTGTCCTCAGCATTTTCAGGATTTCCCGGATACACTTCCTGCTCTAGTTTGTCCCGAGGCGTCCGTCAGATCCCGCTGAATCTCCTTCAGTCATGTCGTACGGACGCACACAGCAGCGCGCCCCGCCGAAGGACTTCAGCAGCCTGATCCAGACATGCAGCTCCAACATCCAGAAGATCACACAGAACAGTGAGTGACCGGAGCATGCTGGCTAGTGCATCAGATCAGTGTGACAGTGATGAAGCTGTGGGAAAACCTGCACTGCCTTCACAGCGTGATTTCATTGTGTTTCTAGCGGCACAGATCAAGAGCCTGGTAAACCAGCTGGGATCAAAACAAGACACCAGTGACCTGCGGGACAGACTGTGAGTGTGTTTAGTTCTTGGTGTGTTTCCTGTTCCTCTTGTATTCTCAGTGTGTGTGATTTGTTTACAGTCAGCAGGTGCAGCACTACACAAACCAGCTGGCCAAGGAGACCAACAAACACCTGAAAGACCTCGGCTCGCTCTCTCTACCTGTCTCTCTGTCCGAACAGGTACGCTCGTGTGTGTGTGTGTGTGTGTGTGCAGGCTCGCGTTTAAACTCCAGAGAAACCTGTTTACATGAAGCATAAGGAAGTGAAAATAAAAATGGGAAGGTGATTTGTTTGAAGGTCTTATATAGTGTCTATCCTGACTCATTGAATTTCTTCTTTAAACAGAGACAGCAGAAGATCCAGAAGGACCGGCTGATGAATGATTTCTCCGCAGCTCTCAACAACTTCCAGGCAGTGCAGCGTCGAGCCGCGGAGAAGGAGAAGGAGTCCGTGGCCCGAGCCCGAGCAGGGTCTCGACTCTCAGTAAGATACTCTCCAGGAGTGATGTTGTCTACATTAGCTCTGATCCTAAACTTACTGAACAGTCTACACGGGCAGCATCCTTTAAAGTGACCGGGATTAGCTTACAACTCTATTATCAAACACAAAAATGAAATGGATCATATTTCCAGCTATGGATAGGTGAAATGTAAAAATTAAAGATCCATACGATCAACAATCTTACTACAATTCTTTTATATGTTCACCTTAATATGTTCACCAGTGCAGACAAACTTATTTCAGGTTTTTAAAAATATATGGCCCTGTAAGGAAAAAAAAAAACCTTTTATTTAATGTTATTTCATTATTATATCAGTGTGTGTGTGTGTGTGTGTATATATATATATATATATATATATTTATTAGTGCTGTCAATCGATTAAAAAAAATTAACTAATTAATCGCACAATTTTTTAAAATTAATCGCGATTAATCGCGATTAATCGCAATTAATCGCAATTAAAAGACTGAAACTTTTTGGATATGTAAATGTAAAATGTAAATAATTAATGTAAACTCAAGACAAAGAAACTATTTAAATTCAAAATATGATTGTTTATTGGAATTTTTGTTTAACTTGTAACACAGATTTTCTCATGTAAACAACATACCTGCAATAAACCATCAATATCCTCCAAATTAACTGTTGGCTTGAAAGCCATATTTATTACAGAAATAAAAACACAGGCATGTAAGTACCATTTGAATTTCAAAACAATCAATGCCAATAAAAAACAAAAATGATTTCCATGTTGAATTCTAAGTGGACTGCAAAAAAATTCCAAAGTATAGTCATTGCCATTGCTTTAAGTGGGCCGGTATGCACCAGTACTCAGTACCGCCACTTCCAAATATAGCTCTTGAGCGTACCGCCACCTCTCCGTGCGCCCAGAACGTGCTTGTAGCGTACCGGTTCGCTCATTTGGACATCTGTTTTAATAGAGGTTTTAATCTTTTACCTGCACTGCCGATTTTCAGAGCGCCCTTCACAATGCAAGCTTCCTAATTCATCTCACCCAGAGCAGAAACTACATTACCCATTCACCCTTAAGTTATACAAGTGAATAGCGCATGTGTCGCTTTTCCCACTGTTAAGTGTCAACAACTCAACGTGGCCGGAGAAGGTGTGTGAAACTCGTTGTGAGTTATACTAAAGCAAAATCTTGAGTATTTATTGTCTGATAAACATTAAAAACTGTCTGCGGAGGTTGAGTCGTCCTGCAGCCCCCGCTGGCTGCTCATTGGCTGCAGCATCTTTTTTCTAAGTTCTAAAAAAATACCGTAGACGGCAAGGCACAAATTTAGATATTCATTTATCTAATTAATCTATAGCCTATGCACAAAGACAATATGATCTTTTTGTCTCCTTTTTGTTTTAAAGCTTGATGAAGAGAGAGAGCGCAAGTTGCTGCAGCTGAGGAGGACAGTGATGCGCGCGTACAGGAGTGATTGACAGTTCGCGGCACTGTGTACAAAAAATACTCCGCTACACAATTATTTCGTTATATTCGTTTTAGCTTATTAACGTTAGCGTTACAGAAAGGTCTAATTTAAACAATGACATTTGAGTTCATGATTTTAATGTTGCTGTTTCTTGTGGCAGACTAAATGAAGAGTATAATGTTTCTTGTGGCAGACTGAAGAGTAATCCAGTTTTATACTGAAACTTTCCGTCTAAAAGTCCTTCCTTGGTCTTATCCATATTTCTTTGCACGTTGAACACACATAGGCCACAACTGGAAATAAAAAAAAAATGCAACCGCGTTAATTGCGTTATTTTTTTTTAACGCGTTAAATATTTCAAATTAATCGAATGCGTTAACGCGCTAATTTTGACAGCACTAATATTTATTCATTTTGCAGACTTTATAATATATATATATATATATATATTAGTGCTGTCAAACAATTAATCAAATTTTTTTTGTTTTATTTTTTTGTATATTTATTATGTATGTATAAATACACACAGTATAAATGTAAAAAAAAATATTTACATGTATATACTTATATTCATATAATTTATATTTTATATAAGTATATTAATACATATACAAACTTAACACATTTTTCTGAAATATATACATTCATGTGTGTCTATTTGTGTGTGTATATATATATATATATATACACACAGACAGTACACACGCATATATAATGTAAACAAAAACTTTCCTTTTGGATGTGATTAATTGTGATTGATCATTTGACAGCACTTCATTTTACTAAATAAAATATTATTTATTATAATATATTATATTATTTTATATTGTTATCAAGCTTCTGTCCATTCTGTAACATTTACCTTATACCATTCAAGCAAGACCCACTGGATAAAATTAATTCTGCACTATTTTTTTTTTATATTTTCCATATAACTATTGTCACTTAGTAAAATGGGATGCTGATACGGTTGTGTTTTCAGCGCCTTCAGTATTCATACAGTGGTCTTCAGTGAGGTGGTTTTGTGTTGTGATTTACTGCAGGCTGAAGATGGAGGTCATGAAGAGCAGCTGGTCTCCTTCGATAAGTATGTCTCAGAGCATGCTTTAGTCTGTGAGCTCCCAGCACTGAGTTAAAGCATGAGAGCTGAAAACATTCTGTGTGTGTGTGTGTGTGTGCAGTGATGATGATTGGGGTAAGACCACCACTCAGACAGAAGACGTGGCCATAACAGAGGAGGACCTGGAGCTCATCAAAGAAAGAGAAACTGCCATTCAACAGCTTGAGGTTGGTTTCCTCTTGTCCTGTCCTCACTGCCTGTCACACACACTATTCTCTTCCTCTCTTTGGCCTAATCAATGTCTCAGAGTGTCTGTGTTTGGGACAGAAAGTGCTGAAGAACTTAAACCACCGGTCGAAAGTTTGGAACATTTATGATTTGTATTAATGTTTTAAAAGTAGTCTGTTATGTTCACCAAGGCTGCACTTCAAAATAGGAGAATAATTATATATTACAAATTATTCAGAATTTGGGATGCATTTTAAGAACACTTTTCCCATCAACTGGTCACAATGCACAACAGCGCTGTATGCTTCATCAAAGACCCGTGTGCGCTCTGATGTAAACAAGCACGCATGACACCTGTTTCACACACACTCCGTCTGCAGTGTGTATGCAGTCTGTGTGTGGAGCAGAAGCAGCACGGACTCATTGTGCTTTCACACGGGACGTGTTGGGAGTCCGCTTATGATCCACAGCTGCTTACCACAAACACAACATTTATCCATTCCTTTGATTTCAAATCAAACATTGTTACTGAAAATACTTTTGCAGCATTGTGATTCTCTTATCACAGTACAGTAAATAATTACGCAACACATACGCACTGCAGACGGAGTATGTGTGAAACAGGCGTGAGAAGCACATGGCGGAGAGCGTTAGAGACGTTCTGGATGAAACCGCACTTCACTGTCTGACAGCAGATGGCGCTGGACAGCAGAAATGCAGCCGCCACTGCAGAAGCCCTATAAACATTGTTTCTGAATGGGGTTTAAATGATTAAAATAGTCATTCAGATCGGTGTGTTCGCAGTGGTGTTCCTCACAGCTTTATACAGTTTAGTTCTATTCCTCACATATTTAGACTTAATAGGCTATTTTATCTGGACTTCAATATACCCTAGATATTGTTTGAAAGTGTTTTGGTTCTTTATTGTTTGGTCATGCTTTACATTAAGGCTCTATTGATTGACATTAGTTAATTCATTAGTTATCATAAACTGCCTTTGGAAAATTATTCTGAACATTCATCTGCGGTATTTTCAATATTTAATAACATGATGTTCAAATCAAAAGTTGTTATTTAATGTTATTTAATGAGCTAACATGTAGCTCCTATAGCAAATGTAGCTATTGCTCATTATTAATGTTAATGTTCTTTATTAAATATATAATTATATAATATATATTTATATATATATAGTGATAGCTATTGGTCTTCAAAATTCTTTTGCACTTTAATCTGTGTAATCTCTTTAATCTGTGTAATTTGTTTTTGTACTTTCAATTTCGGTATCATGATAATACTGTTTACTGTGATAAAAGCATTAGCAATTGATTACACCATGATGATTTTATACCAGCATATCCCTAATAAATAAATGATAAAAAAAATATATATATATATATTTAACATTTTAGTTCATTACTGCAAATTAATGCAAGCTTCAGTGTCACATGATCCTTCAGAAATCATTTTAACATACTGATTTGCTGCTCAGTTATTGTCAGTTATTATTAATGCTTAATTATTATTCATGTTTTTATTTATTTATTATTAATGTTGAAAACACGTTTTTGTTGCTTAATATTGCTGTGGAAACTATGGCTTATTTTAAAAACAGATATCACCCAAAAATGTTAATTCTATCATCATTTACTCCTGTATGAGCTGCTTTCTTATGTAATAAACATAGAAGATATTTTGAAGATTGCTGGTAATCAAACAGTTGGTGGTTCCCATTGACTTCCATAGTATTTTTTCCCTTCCAGTATTTTTTTTTTTTTTTTTCAAAAACGATTCCAAACTTTTGACCTGTAATGTATATATGAAAAATACCCTCTTAAAGGTGAGCCATCAGGAGGATCTTCAGTAGTTGTCATTATACACTACACAGACCCTGTTTACACCTGCTGTTAAAATACAGTGCATTTCTGCATTCATAGATTACGCTTCTGTGCTGCTGTCTGTAATTTTATACTTCTGCTCTGATTGCAGTCGGACATTTTGGATGTGAATCAGATTTTCAAGGATCTTGCCGTGATGATCCATGATCAGGGTGAAATGATCGGTGAGTACAATCTGTCTCTAATCTATTTCAGCGGTACCTGGAGAGCTACCGTCTCATGGGTCTCATGTCTTTGTGCTGTGAAAACTTGATTTTTATGAAGTAAATAATTAAATATCACTTATATATTGTTAGTAATATTTCAAGATAGTCACTTACTGGACTGAAGCAACTTAGGTTTACTTGATCATCCGTACATCATTTTTAGAAACAAACAACAACATAAAAAAACATTAACATTTGCATATTTTGGGGAATTTTCATTTTTTCACCCTCAAGTTTGAGCTCCATATTCTCAACCATAAACACATGCAAACTTTTTTTACAATTGTTTAAATGGAGCAATACATTTGTGGACCGTTTCATTACATTCTGACTCTCATATTTTAGGCATTACAGGTTTAAATGGCTATATATGATTCTTTGCTTTACTGTCAAAGAATCTAAATCAAGAAATGTTTTTATATCAATATATAGTAATAGTGTAAACTGAGCATGTTTGACATAAGGTTGTCATATTGCCTGAAACACCCTGTAATCTCTAACCAAAATGCATTTAACTATGTGTGACTACAGATAGCATAGAGGCTAATGTGGAGAGTGCAGAAGTGCATGTGGAGAGAGGAGCTGAGCAACTCCAGAGAGCCGCTCACTATCAGGTACAGCAAGAGCTTCAACAGTACACACACACACACACACACACACACACAGCTATGGCATTTTAGATGTGTATCAGAATCCAAAACCATGCATGTAGCATAAATACATATTAAAAATAATGAGAATCTTTTCTGTCTTTCATTGTAGCAAAAGTCTCGTAAGAAGATGTGCATCCTGGCAGTGGTCCTTGCCTTATTGGTTGGCGTTATCGCTCTTATCATCTGGGCCTCGACAAAGTGAAGACCCTACCTCTATCCTTCCCCTTTTTCTCTCATTTCTTTAATTTATTTTCCCACTTGCAAACCCAGTGCCATCCACAGGGGAGGCTCTGAGCAGCACCTGCAGGTCCAGCTCTGTAGTTTTGCAGGGTTATGTACAGTATAAAGTGGCATAAGCGAAGGTAACCTTCCCTAGACTCTCCCCTCCGAAACCTTAGGTCATAATGAAAGGAGGATGAGCTCACGGATGGAGCGGGGGAAACGTGATATAACATTTCATTTTGATTCTTGTGATATATTTCTAGCACTAACACTACTTTACATTTCTTAATAAATCCAGGTTATTTCAATTTGAGAATTTCTTCGGATTGCGATAAGGTGTAAAATGATTTTTTTTTTTTTTTTTTTTTTTTTTTTTTTTTTTACATCTTACTGTAATATAATTTTGGCTTTAGATGTTTTGTACATTGTACATTTAAACTCTTTCGGATTTGTCAAGTCACTCCAAAGGTTAACAACAAACTGCTTAGATGAGCTGCAAAATGAATCGTACATTAGACACAACGTTATTAATACCGTAGACTAGTAGAACTGCAAATACGAAGCAGCAATGATATCTAAAGCGCAAACATTTCTCAACTTTAGTTTCAGTGCTGTTTCTGGTGTTAACTGATAGGTTTATTACACAGCTCTATTATATGGTGGTCATACAGCTGTAAATGTGTTGTATAAGAACTCGTAATCAATATTATGGCTGAAATTGATTTGTATATTACAACATTAAAAGTCTGCACAATACATAAAGATTATGTAAAAAGATTTGCAACCATACTTTTAGAACATGCAAAAGTGATTGTCCCTTTTTTAAAATTGATTTATATGACTTCTATGAGTATGTGAGTAAAGAAATGTCTTAATCAAACCTGTCTTTCTGGTTCTCTATTAGAAATGTTGAAGCCACATTTAGCAGTGGTGAAACGAGCACCGTGAATGTGAGCAGTCAGGATATGCTATATATTTCAGAAAGTACACTGTGTACGCTATATTAACCCAGTGTTCTCTGCAGTCTGTTGATTGGCTTTGGTTGTCTGTGCTAATTAAAGTTTAGGGCTTTTATTACCCTCTAGGCTTACCATTAAAAATAGCCAAACTTTGCCAGGCAACTACTGGAACTGTTTTGGCTTTAGACATGAATGAAACCACAAATGCTGTGGCTTTTTGAGGGCCGGTTTCTAATGGACCAGACTTAATCCAGAAATGTCATTTGGTGGACAATAATAAGAAGCCACCCATAAACAACTAACTGGCACATTTGAGCAGATGCATAAAAAGTGCCTAAAACCATTCATGCAAATCCATAGCCATGCACTGATTTCATGGAAAATGTAATTGCTATATACATTCAGGAATGCATGCTCAGAAATATTAAAGACTCAACAGCAGATGTCAGTGTAAAACAAGTCTCTACTGCGGATATAACCCACAGTACTAGCCAAGTATTGCTATTATGGCTTTTTTGTCCTGTGCCTTGTTGTTGTTGTTTTTTTTTTGGTGCTTTCATACTTTTTGCAAAGTTATGTAGTATGTTACAAAGCAAACTGCTACCAGAGTGATAATTTTAGAATTTCTTCTAACAAAGTTCAGCTTTCCATTGGACCAAAAATAGTAATGTCAGCATAACTCTTAGAATTAAATACATGTGCTTAGACAAATGCCATTTAACGAAATGACTAACCTTTAATTCTTATCATCTGATTCAATATTATTCTGACTGGGCCTCTGCGCGAACCCAGAGACCATGACTGATGTGTTGCTCACATTCTCTGGTGGAGCAGTCACTCAGTGGTTAATGCCAAGGAGAAGCTTGCCCTTTGCAGTCAAATGACTGATAGTTATGAAAACACTCACAGTTCTATTACATAAATGCTGTGTTTTCTTCTGCTTTTAGTTTGTAGTCGGTGAATAATGATGTAATGAAGTAATTACTCTGCTAACTATGAATCTGGGTGCAGTGTGATTAAATTGGATGTATATGATTACAGATCGAAGAGCATCACCGGTTGTCTAAACGATTGGCCCTGCTTGCAGTGTTGGTCAGGTTAGCAGGTATGAACATGGTAAAATTCAAATGAAGCAGAACACAGGGATGTGAAATGACGATACAGCAGGGGAATTCCTGGCCTGGTTACACAGCGCTGTCTGCCACAGGGAAGACCGTAAGACCTTTCAGACCAACCTTGTCTGAGATTTCCCATCCGTGCTGCTCATAGCTCATGTCCCTCATTTCATGCTCCCCATAGCTGGGCTGCAACCTCAAACGAATCCTGGAAATGGCATGGGATACATCAGGCTGCTTAATGGGTATGGATACGGTTCAAGACTTTGATATTCAGCTTTCCTCATGTGCATCTGTTGCTTAATCTGGTTCCAAACCTCCAGCTTGAGCTGTCACCATGAGCCCAGAGTGCTCGCTTGTTTGATCTCCTTCAGTGAGTGCACCAAGAACATGAGGCTTGTCTTTTCTGGACATTCAGAACAGAATATGCAGGACTGAGTAATTACAGTTAGGTAGTAAACAACAGCCAAAGGCAGTTTTCTCTTCCTAAATCCAGGCCAGTTCGATTCTGGTACCAAACTTGCCCAGATCCTATATACTATAAGGGTGCTTTCACACCTGGCCCACTGTTTCGGAACTAAGCGCATTTTTCCCATTAGCTCAGTTCATTTGGGCGTATGTGAACACGGCATTCCCACTCGGATCCATGCCAAAACAATCAGTCCGAGATCGCCTGAATGAAGTAGGCTCGGCTCGATTGAAAACGAACTCTGGAGTGGTTCGGTTGTAGTGAGAAAGCAATCCGATCCAACGGTCCCAAGAACCAGACTATGTCACAATGTATGGTGGGTAAGTTCTGTGAAAAGCATTAGGTTTATTGTTTTGTTAAGAGGAAGTCTTGGCCTAATCGTTAGGGAGTTTGACTCCTAACCCTAGGGTTGTGGGTTCGAATCTCGGGCTGGCAATACCACGACTGCTCCACAGGCGCTGCAGCATAAATGGCTTCCCACTGCTCCGGGTGTGTGCTCACAGTGTGTGTGTGTGTGTGTTCACTGCTGTGTGTGTGCACTTTGGATGGGTTAAATGCAGAGCATGAATTCTAAGTATGGTCACCGTACTTGGCTGAATGTCATGTCACTTTTTTTTTTAAATACCTCAAAATAAACCTGTGAATGTCTGTGGTTGAGCACGTCTTCATCATTCAAAATCAAAGCACACTTTTTCATTTTATAATGCCGTCTTATTGCTCTTCTTCGTGGTTGAAGATGAATCTTTGACTCCTTCTCAAAATTATGAATTAATATATTGGTTCTCTTGGAATCATCATGCTTGCTAGTTCCTAGAATTGCGTTCTTAGAGCTACTTGGTGCGAAAGCCCCTTATGTTGGGTTATCACAGTAGTGATCTTCTGGGACATCATCTACTAGTTTCCAATTGGGGATGAAGCCAATGCCCAATCTAGTTAGTATCGAACAAGAGAACCTGTGAGATAGGTGGGCAGAGCTTTCACAACAGACCAAGTTAGCCGGCTCTGAGTAGATACTAGCCTCAACTGAGCAACGGCTCCAGCTCTAGCACCACTGCACATCATCTTGGCCTCTTTGGATTCTCTCCCAAATGGTGAATCTGACATAACTTGTGATGTTCTTCATGCACATTCATGAAATCCACCAGACTGCAGTGTGCATGGCCCAGAGGCCAGGGGAGCCCCTGCCCCTAAACCGCCAATGCAAAAGTGCTGTTTTGGTCCTATCGAGGTGCCCCCAGAATGTGATTTCTTCTGAGGGGGCTCTCTGGATTCTCTCCCAAATGGTGAATCTGACGTGTATCATGGCCTCCTTCATGCACATTCATGAAATGCCCCAGATGTAGAACATAGCTTTTTTTCTTATCCAGCTCTAACACACCTGAACCAGATAATTAAGGTTTGAATATTACTTTAAAAAATAAAGGTAGGTGTGTTAGAGCAGAACTCAGATTATGGCCCCTTCAGGAACTGAGTTTGGCACCCTCGGTCTGCAGTATTACATGACCAAAGTGTGGACAGCATTTAGGACTAGACCCAGGAGTGTCCACTGATATTCATACTAATGCAGTGGTTCTTAACCCTCTGGTGTTATTCAGTCATTTTAGACCAAAAAAAAAAAAAGTGTAACTTTATGGCAGTCGCTGTGTGACCTCCTGTGACCTATGGCCTCCAGTCAGTTTTGACCATGAACAACACAAATCCAAAATGAACAATACCAGAGGTTTAATCCTGGGGATCAGGGAACCCCTGCTCTGCATGTTTTTTTTGCATGTCCCTTATTTAACACCTGATTTTGATCATCAGCTCATAAGGAAAATGTTTCATGAACTGAACTGAGTCAGATAAGGGAGACAGAAAATATGCAGAGTGCTTTGGCAAAAAAGCCAAATCTGTCAGTACATTCTGTAGCAAAGGGGAGCCTAATCTGTTCCTGGTGAACCACCTTACTGCAGAATTCATTTCCAATCCTGCTCCAACACACCTGTCTGTAATTTTTCAAAAAATCCTGAACACATTGTTGACTGGTTCAGGTGTGTGTTTGCTTAGAGTCAAAGCTGGATTGCAGGATAGTTACTCTCAGGAGCAGGGTTGGCTCTAGCTGTAGCATCTTGTCAAGTAATCTAGCATTTTCTTTTATAAATGATTAGAAAAATTGTGTTGATGACTTAAATCCTGTTCGGCCTAATTTCTACACAGTGGTTTGATCAGTTTGATCAAGGTTAGACCTAAACTGCAGGAAGGTGCACCTCGAGGGCCAGAGTTGAGCTCCTCTGGCTGGCTTTAAGCTGCAGATTTGAGTTCATTCTTCAGCTGTGTTTTGTATGTGGAAACCCCTCCTGTCCATCTGTGTTGAGAGTCATGATTCTTGCATTAATCTCTCTATTTAGGAGAGATATCATATTTCCTCAGAAATATATGGACTTTTGAGGCTTCTTTTGCAGTGTTGGGTCACCAAGCTTTCCAAAATCTTTTGACCAATATTAGTGTTTGAAAATCACTTGAATACGATCATTGCATTGCTGTTTTAAATTTGTCCTTAAAAACCCCCACACACTTTCTCATTTAATGTAGCATTTAGCAAATCTTATTTAACTTGATGATTCCATGCTTTTTGGTCTGTTCCTCACAGTTTGTTGCAATATTCTGACATTGCACATTTTCTGCCATCTGTATCTTGGCCAGCAGTGCGTTCCTGGTTTTAAACTTGCCGTTCTGTCTCTCTTTAATTGAAGCTATTGCAGAGACTTGCACTCCAGCTGCACATACCTCCTGCTGGAGCGTTACATAATCAAGCCACAAGTGACTGCGAGATGTTTGGTTTGTTGGTCAGACCTTTTCATTAAAACACTCGTGTCTCATTTATTTATTCGCTTTTTGCTGGCATAAACACTGGTTAACTGCATGCATTTTTGCAGCTCTGACAGGTCTAATCATGGTCCCACTGGAGGGGTGAGTGACAGGAGAGATTAAAGACTGCAATGGGACTCCATATTTCTTTTAAGGACTTTCTATTGTCCTCACTGACTTCTTTTGTTTTTGCAGTGGATGGTTGGTAGTGAGGAGTGAGGGACCATCAGGACTCCCTGAATGTGTAGCACATGGGATGGGTCTTATACTGCAGCTCTGAGACGTCTTGAATAGAATCCCAGCTGCACACTCCCCAACTACTTCATCACTGAAAAATCTGGAACTAAAGCCTTATATGCACATATATGAAATATACATGAATAGATACACTTCATTTGCACAGCTCAGAAGTGACTTACAATTAAGGAATAACACATAAATTGGTAATAAAGGAGCTTAAAAGAATTGCAGCATTACCAAATGTCAATAGTAGAAGTGAACTCTTGGCGAAGAATTAGAAATAGCAAAAAGTCCCTTTATAACAGGGTTTCCAAACTCTGGCCCTCGAGATCTGCTGTTCTGTAGAATTTAGCTTTAACTTTAGATCAAATACACCTCAAGAAGTTACTCTACCACCTTTGTGTGATGTCATTAACAACCGTCCTGTATTGTTGAACCAATGCGACCATTGTGTAAGTGCTATGTAGATGTCCTGTATATTTTTATTGTAATTATTTTGTAAAAAAAAAAAACTATTTTCAAGACAAGCAGCCAACAAGTTTTTTTTGTAAATTGTAACAAGGGTTCATAATAACGCTATGCACCATTTTGTGTTTGATGCATTTTTTACTGTTTTCACTTGTGTACAGTTCTCACAGCGTTGTGCCGTTAATGGTGTTAACGGCATTAAAAGGTGTGAAACACCCAAAAAACATAAACAAGACGACCCTAAGAATAAAACGGGTATTCTAAAGAACCAACCTGTGTCTGTTATCGTGAAGAGAGATACAACTTTGTTTGGGAAACTGTCTTGAGTAGCTAGTTAGTTTCTACAACAATGAATCTTACCATTGTGGTTAAACATATACACATTATATATGCACATACAGTATTGTTCAAAATAATAGCAGTACAATGTGACAAACCAGAATAATCAAGGTTTTTAGTATATTTTTTATTGCTACGTGGCAAACAAGTTACCAGTAGGTTCAGTAGATTGTCAGAAAACAAACAAGACCCAGCATTCATGATATGCACGCTCTTAAGGCTGTGCAATTGGGCAATTAGTTGAAAGGGGTGTGTTCAAAAAAATAGCAGTGTCTACCTTTGACTGTACAAACTCAAAACTATTTTGTACAAACATTTTTTTTTTCTGGGATTTAGCAATCCTGTGAATCACTAAACTAATATTTAGTTGTATGACCACAGTTTTTTAAAACTGCTTGACATCTGTGTGGCATGGAGTCAACCAACTTGTGGCACCTCTCAGCTGTTATTCCACTCCATGATTCTTTAACAACATTCCACAATTCATTCACATTTCTTGGTTTCGCTTCAGAAACAGCATTTTTGATATCACCCCACAAGATCTGGAGATTGGGCTGGCCACTCCATAACATTAATTTTGTTGGTTTGGAACCAAGACTTTGCCGTTTACTAGTGTGTTTTGGGTCATTGTCTTGTTGAAACAACCATTTCAAGGGCATGTCCTCTTCAGCATAGGGCAACATGACCTCTTCAAGTATTTTAACATATGCAAACTGATCCATGATCCCTGGTATGCGATAAATAGGCCCAACACCATAGTAGGAGAAACATGCCCATATCATGATGCTTGCACCTCCATGCTTCACTGTCTTCACTGTGTACTGTGGCTTGAGTTCAGAGTTTGGGGGTCGTCTCACAAACTGCCTGTGGCCCTTGGACCCAAAAAGAACAATTTTACTCTCATCAGTCCACAAAATGTTCCTCCATTTCTCTTTAGGCCAGTTGATGTGTTCTTTGGCAAATTGTAACCTCTTCTGCACATGCCTTTTTTTTAACAGAGGGACTTTGCGGCGGATTCTTGAAAATAGATTAGCTTCACACAGACGTCTTCTAACTGTCACAGTACTTACAGGTAACTCCAGACTGTCTTTGATCATCCTGGAGGTGATCATTGGCTGAGCCTTTGCCATTCTGGTTATTCTTCTATCCATTTTGATGGTTGTCTTCCGTTTTCTTCCACGTCTCTCTGGTTTTGCTCTCCATTTTAAGGCATTGGAGATCATTTTAGCTGAACAGCCTATCATTTTTTGCACCTCGTTATAGGTTTTCCCCTCTCTAATCAACTTTTTAATCAAAGTACGCTGTTCTTCTGAACAATGTCTTGAACGACCCATTTTCCTCAGCTTTCAAATGCATGTTCAACAAGTGTTGGCTTCATCCTTAAATAGGGGCCACCTGATTCACACCTGTTTCTTCACAAAATTGATGACCTCAGTGATTGAATGCCACACTGCTATTTTTTTGAACACACCCCTTTCAACTAATTCAACTAATTGCCCAATTGCACAGCCTTAAGAGCGTGCATATCATGAATGCTGGGTCTCATTTGTTTTCTGAGAATCTACTGAACCTACTGGTAACTTGTTTGCCACGTAGCAATAAAAAAATATACAAAAAACCTTGATTATTCTGGTTAGTCACATTGTACTGCTATTATTTTGAACAATACTGTATACCACATACTGTATACTAAATGAGTTAAGGTGTAGAGTTAGACTCAAGCCATTTTAAAGGGACCCAAAAAAGAAAATTCTGTCATTAATTACTCAACCTCTTATCGTACCAAACCTGTAAGTCCTTAGTTCATCTTCAGAACACAAGATATTTTTGATGAAATCCGAGAGCTTTCTGACCCTCCATAGACAGCAACACAACTGACGCATTCAAGGCCCAGAAAAAGGTAATAAGGACATCGTTAAAATATTCCATGTGGTTCAACTGTAATGTTATGAAGTTTACAAGAATACTTTTATTGTGTGCAAAGAAAACAAAAATAATTACTTTTTTAACCTTTCCATGTTATTATTTGCATGAATTGTGGTTGAACCACTGATGTCATATGTACTATTTTAACCTTTCTGGGTCTTGAAAGTTTCACTTGTGTTGCTGTCTATAGAGGGTCAGGGAGTTCTCAGATTTCAACAGAAATATCGTAATGTGTGTTCTGAAGATGAATGAAAGTTTTACAGGTTTGGAACAACATGAAGGTGAGTAATTTATGACAGAATTTACATTTTGGGGTGAACTAATCCTTTAAGGCATGAATAAATTATTTTTCCATTGGAAACATTTAAAAATTTAATTTTGATTATCAAAGATTTGAGGCGACTTTCAAGGTATGCAATAGATCTACCATTGAAGAAATAATGAGAGTATTCTGAAAATATATATTCCACAGTACCCACAGAGTAATGGTTTTATCTGTTTAATGAATTTACAAAATTACTTTTTTTTTACTGCCCTTTCTTTAATTGGTTAGTGGATTTTCCATGATTATATAATTTTAACTTTCTCTTTCATTTAAAACCCCATAATGTTAGCCACACAATACTGATGACCCAACACTCATTATTGTCTCTCTTTTTTGGAATGTTAATTGGTTTGTTTATCAGTTACACAACAAAGTCTAGTCAAACTGCATTGGTTGACGAAGGTTTCTCACACCCAGTCGATACACCATAATTGTTTCAGCATTTGGAATCATTGCGATTTGCACAAGCTGGTATTTGGTGTTTATTTGGATTTCTGGGATAGATCCGCCAGAGCCTGTGAGATTGGTAGGTCTTTAAAGCCTAGACCCTCACCGGAGACAGCTGGGCCGCAGACCTGTGGTGTGTCTTGAGTGTGTACCCAAACATGTGTTCACTGTTGTGGAGAGTTTCAATATTTTACAATCAATGTACCTTGAACTGGAACACCAACGATTCCTGAAAAGACTGTCATTTCAGCTGTTGCAGTAACTGGCACTTCCCAGGAAGACAGGAAAGAGTGAATTGGGTACTGCCTTCCGAATAATGGAATGATTCAAAATGTGAATAACTGCAATGTGATATGTGCTGTCTATCTACATTAAAACAAGAACAGCCAACAGAAAAATGAAGAAAAACAGAACAAAATAGAGTCTGCTGCTCATGCAAGAGAGAAAAGAAATGGGAGTTCCCATTGGGTTGTGTTTACATTCCAGCTGATTGTGTCGTATTTTCCATGTGGTTCACCCGAGGATAATTGAGGGCGCAATGAGTAGCAGATGTTGGTTACACCTTTATCCTATGGGCCCCTGGGTGCCCACTCTGGTTTTGTCACTCTGCTCCACCAAGCTCAATGCTTCAGAGGATCCGATCGATGACCTCTGACATGTCCTTCAACTCCTCCCATCTCCATACACCATACCCCAGTGTGATGACATATAACATGGATTAATATAACACCCATATGTTACTCCCAACTCAACCACCCAAACACAGAATGCTGCTCATTACCTGGAAATCCCATATGGAACCATTTCTCCAGTGATTTTTCAATAAGCCTTTTCACACCCAACATGCATCAGTGATGAAAGGAAGCCTGTGGATTGGATCTTCATTCAGACCGAAGGAGTAAAGGCTTGAATAAACCTTTTCAGTCTTTATATGTCTCAACAACTTCCTAGTTAAAATGTAATATATATAAAATACATTTCATTTTAAGTATAGTACAAATCTATTTCTGATATATTGCTTATGATTTACTGATATAAAAACTCTAATGAAACTTTTTAGGGCATATTGTACACAATGCGCATTTCTTAAAATTAATCCTAAAATGTGTTTTAGTGTCACTATTGATAGGGGTTGTATGATCTTTGAATCATATCGGCCTTTAAATGCCATAGATTCAAATTGTGCCTGAAGTATACTTGCAATAGTTCCACTTTATCTTTAGTTGGACGTGAACAGATACCAAAGAGCAGCTTGATTAATTGCTGGCTGATAAGAAGCTTGTGAGTTAATTCCCTTAAGTCTCTGAATCTATTGCCTCATCAGCTGTCACGACGTTAAGTGCTTCGTGTGAGGTTCTCAGTTTTGTGTTGAGTTTAGCAGCTTAGACTGCTGCAGAAACTGAATTATTGTTACAAAAAAAGTTGTGTGTTGGCATTACCATTGTACAGTGATGGTATCAGACGGTAAACTCATGGTACATGATATCATGGTACTAAAGCATTGCTATATTCTTGTACCATAGTATACGGTATTCCAAGATACTTCAAAGAAATATGTCCAAAAGTAGTGCTATGAAGGGCATAGCACAGCATGTGCTAGCAATTAAATTACATTGATAAAGTGTTTTTCCGAAACACTTTAATAATAGCGAGCTACTGGAATGCACTAGGGCATGCTGCCCTTAGGAAAAATGCCATATGTCTCTGATCCTTCTATTAAAAATAAATCAAGGTGCAGACACAATGAGGCCTTTGGCGCTGTTATTAGAGTGCCCTTTGCTGTACTCAAGAGTAAGTGAGGTTAGAAATCACCATCACTGTTTCCAGTCTGTAGTGAGCTCTACTGAAGGCTGATCTTCCCAGGGCGATGCACTTTTTATATTTGGTATTTTTTGCTATGACTCCATTCTAACTATCCATCTAGCACCTTTCCATCTCCCATTCCATGGCACTTCAACGTGGATTCCCCTGTGGAAGCTGATCTTTGAGCTGTCATGGAATATTTTTAATCTTGTGGCAGGGGCAGATGGAAACCCAGTTCTTGGATGAATACACGGGCAGCTGAATCATCTATCTCTTTATTTTATTTTTTACCCCCGTGCGTCATATAAGGAAATGGGTATGGCAACATGTGTCTGATGTTTTCATCGGAAGGGGACAGCTAGTCTTGCACATGCATAGGTTTGTTTGCTATCTCTAATCAAGCTTGAGTGCACATTGTGTGGAAACTCCCGTGGTTTTAGCTAAACTTTAACTGTATGAGCTTTCACATTTTTTACACCTAGTTTGACACTGAACCTTCATACAATTACAATGACTAATGTTTTCCAGAAGTCCTCAGTTCAGGAACAATTCCTAGGCCCTGCATTTGCTGGTTAGATATGTTTTTAAGTATGGCAGCTGGTTTGAACTGGTTTAAGCTTCTCCTGAGCTGGTTATGAGCTGGTATATGCTGTTTTTTTATTATTTAATAGTGGCATTAGCCTTCAGTCTATTATAGACAAATCTGAATGCAATAGACCAAAGCATTATATAAGTTTGCATTGTGTAAGCAATTACATACTGTATATCAATGATCATGAATCTCCATGCAGTGTAGTCTATTGTTCTGTGCTACATTCAAAAAAGGACATTACATTTAGACTGCCAGGACAAATCATCCTTTGCCATGATCACGTGAAATGTTTTGCACTTAATGTCTTTTTTTTGAAAGATAATTAATCATGAGAACAGCTCAGAAGAAAATCTTCAAAAGGCCCTTATTTACATCTTGGTATGTTGCACAGTACTGGTCTGCTCACATGTGGTTGTGTTTAACATTCCCTCTTCTCATCTCCAATTCCCTTGATTCTATTTGTCTCTCCAAGGTTTCCCTACAGCAAATGAGCTCTTTAGCTAAATGTCCTTGATGCCTCTCGAAAGTGCAGCCAGGGGCCGCCTTCCCTTTGCAGAAAATCCTCTAAAAGCAGCCAAGAACTTCAGAAACAAACTCTTCAGCTTTCAAAAATAGATAAAGGGGTCAAAGGGCACAGGAAAACGTTTAGATTATGTCAGAAAGGCCTTTAAAGGTGAAATATGATGGAGCCCTTCGTCTTCTAAAAAGCTCCCTTCGTTCATATTACTGTGAAGGATGGTGTTCAACAGAGCAGTATATACAGGTCAAAGCTAATGCATGAACACTGGTAGCCAGTACCTCAAAGTCATCTGGAAATGAAATGTTTGCGGATTTGAGATAAGGCAAATCTGCTTTTGAAGAGCTACCTTCATGCAGACTTCAGTTCCTTCCCTGCTTTTCAAGACCTTGATTAACAGGTTAAGGGGGGTTTGCTTGGGGTCAGAGGATGCTACTCATAGAAGAGCCATCACATGGTTGTTTTTACTTTTAAGCTCTTACTTTGTATCATACTTGATTAGTTCTAGAACCTAGTATGCTGCCTTGCTGTCTACTGCTTACAAATGTAGTAAGCAGCTGTTTTAATTTGCCTTTCTGTCTTGCTCATGGTCAAGCACTGTGCGAGATGCAACGCAAGGCATCTGTGCTGAAACAACCTGGTGGTTTGCTGGGCTTAGCTGGCCACCAAGCTTTCTCCCATTGGTCAGACTTGTTTGGTTTAATGTACTTCTCATGCTGGTAGACAAGCTGACCACCAGCTTGACTAGGCTTGTAGACAACATTTTAAATCTGTTGAGACCAAATCTGTTGGCCAAGGTATCTTAGAATTGAATATGGTGTGCCTTCATGACCTTGTTTCTTTTGTGTCCAGGCGCTGACACCCAGCCCTCAACGTTTTTCAAATAACATCAGTGTTAACTTTCAGTACAAGGTCTGTGTCAATATTCTGGCAGCTGTACAGTACCGCCCCGGCTCCTCACTGCTTATGTTAACTCCTCTGTAGACCTCACCCAGAAAATACCGCAGATGCTCAGTTCCCTTGGAAAGCTCTCAGAGAGCTAGGCCACTAACATGGAGAAGAAACCCATTAATCTTCAAGATGTTTCTGAAAAGCATTAAATGTGATCTGGCAGTCATTTTGATTGATCGAGGGCCAGCTGGAATGGATGTCTGATATTTTGGACCTTGATGCAAAAGATGTCTTGGAAGAAACCTTTTATGGTACAGAAGGTTAAGAGGTCTTCCAGCATTCACTTGATCATTAGGCTACATCCAGAGTCACACGCTAAAACTCTGTAAATGTAGAGGAATATGTAATAGCATAGTAACTAGCAGGCCACATTAAACAGACCATCTGAAATCAGTAAATGTCAAGATTTGCCTTTCTACAATGCAAGGTAACCCAAGGTAATGGATAAGGACATCGAAGGACCTAATCTAATGTAAACTCAAGATGCCTTCACGCACAGAACAAAACTTAAATAATTCTTTACTCTGAACCCTCTTATCCAGTGAGTCTAGATCATTGAGTCAGTAAACTGAACTCAACAATATATCGAGACTTACTTTATAAATCATGTAAGGTCCACCCAAAACGACAGTATCCAACGGAGGCTGAAGGTTCCCTGTGCAATCAGTCTATTCGGTGCATAAAGTAATATAATTGAACTGAAATTCTACTCTGCCAATTATTGTTGCTCATCCATAGGATAATTTATCTAGACACCTGATTATTCTAGCCGATCTCATGAAAGTGTGTATCAATAGCACAAGTATCTATTTCTATTTGACGGGCTACTTATATGCAGAAATTGACTTTGACATGCATGATACACATTGGTTAGGATTAGGGATGTGGGGTAGGTGCGTATTATATGTACACGCCAAAAAAATCGCTTATCATAAGGCCCGTTCACATCAAGCACGATAACTATAAAGATAACGATAAAGATATAGTTCTAAAAATCGTTCTCAATATTAAAGAATAGCGGAGTCCACACCAGAATCAATCCTGCTGTAATGAGCTTGAGAATTTAAAGCAGCAGACGCGCGTCTGCTTAGAATACACAGACAATATCGTTCGCTGGTGTGAACGCTAATATCGTTATCTTTATAGTTATCTTTATAGTTATCATTCTTGTTGTGAACGGGCCTTTATGCATGCAAAAATTGCATATTGTCTGCACACCAAACACGTGTGTTTCATATGCACACCTAAGTCCATTTCTGCATATAAACAGCACACCAAATAGAAACTATCAGGCTAATGATACGCATTATTATGAGAACGGGCTTGATTATTCTATACAACTCTTTTATCTCATTTTACTCATTCGTTCAGAATCTTAAAACACTTTGATTCTCTCACCGGAACCAAATACGCATCTCATACTCAAAAAACATGTCAGTCTTGGTCATTAGACAGAGGGGGCTGACTAATATTCTAGATGTCTGTACTCTACTTGCTCCTTCTACCAGCAAGGATTGTTGGTGGGGGGAGTGAATGTATAGCACTCTCTCCACCTTTAATAACACGACTGAGGTGCCCTTGAGCGAGGCATCAAACCCCCAACTGCTCCCCGGGCGCCGCAGAAAAAAAAAATGGCTGCCCACTGCTCCGGGTGTGTGTTCACTGGTGTGTGTGTGTGTGTTCACTGGTGTGTTTGTGCACTTTGGATGGGTTAAATGCAGAGCACTAATTCAGAGTATGGGTCAGCATACCTGACAACGTCACGTCACTTCACTTCACTCTCCAGTGAGCAAAGTATCTCTAACCCCGAATCTTTATTACCTTATAGTCTACTTGTAAAATTGAGACCATTGTTCCAGTCACACTGAGACTTTCCAAATGATATTAAACATGACTATGAAGGCCACTTGCTGAGCTGAGGGAAGGGAATGATGGGGAAAAGGAACAGAAGTATAGGTGAGAAAGAAGCTGTCCTGCATCTTCTCTCAGCGAGATGTGGAAACAGATGTCTGTGCGTTAATACACTGCATTTGTATTGTCCATATCTGAGGTTCTTCCAGCCTTACAACCAATTCATGGAATGGACCTCACAATTTGGACATTGTTAAGACATTGAAAACTAGGACTAACTGTCCCTGTAATACTGGAAGTGAGCTTGGATGAAGGCGTCTAAATGACTACTACGGTTGACATCAGATCTGGTGTGGATATATGTCCTTCTCATTTTGAGAGAGATGTTCTCCTTAGAAACAAGAGATTGGTCGTGAAGGTGGGAACAGGGAGAGGTGGTAATGACAGAAGAACCTAATTCTGATGGGGTGTGTCTCCCTGACTCTGGGAAAATTGGTCCAACCATCTCATCCACCTCCCCCACCCCTTAATTCCTTCCAGACAGGCCCAATGTTGAAGCTGGAAGGCCTTCAAGGGCCTCTCCTGTCTGGAATGTGTGAACGCACTTAGGGGGGAAACAGTGAGACGTGTTATTGGGCGCTGGAGAGAGCCAGGGCAATGTGATATGCCACCTCAGCCACTGCTGAGCACCTGTGGGATTTAGTTTGGAAGGGAAAAAATTCCCCTGCTTTCATCCTTGAGGGCTGTCAGCTCTGTGAACACTCGCTGTCCACCGCCTCTACTCTTTCTACCCCAGCCGATATACCCCCGGCCTCCCTCCCACTTCCAGCCTCCAGCCCTGGTGCAACATTTCATCCGTTCAGCTCAATGGAGACCCACCCCAGAGTCAGCCTGGGCCGCGCCAGAGGTATTTCCGTGCAAGAGTGTTTCCAAGTCAAACCTCTGGGGACGGAGTAGTCCCTGCCAGCATGGAGCAGTCAAAACAACCCTCTATTCTGACCAACTGCCTTGTGGGTCTGCACTACCAGTTCCTAACTCAACCAACAACTCTTGCTGTTTACCAGTAGAGCAAAGGCTGGTTTGTCTCTTCTGGGTGTTTTATAACTTTCCTCGTATATGGTTACCAAATGGAACAGTGAATATGTCGGTTGAGAATATGTCTGTAATAAAGCATAGTGATTGATGTAGAACATTTGCTCTGGGTATGGAGTTGTGTAATATGATGTATGGTTTGCTCTTTCAGTTATTATCTCTGCCAAAGATACAGGGGGGGTCAAAGCTCTATATGTTCGGTCAACCGGCCAACATTCATGTTGTGTCCCTCACAGCATCATATATGAACTTGTCTCCATTTCTTAATAAAACTAATTAGGCATAAAACACAAAGAAGACACCTTGTAATTTTGTTTCTAATGTAATATTACACAAGATTTTTGTCTGATTTGTTTGGTGAAAATCTTTAGAAGTAGATGTTTTCTTGATGCCTTATTTGCATTTATTTGAATCATAACACATTATTTTTAAGGTTCAATTTTAACTATTAATAAACCATTAACTATGACTTTGCCTTGATAAACTTTATACAATTTATGATAATTGATAGTTAGTAAGGTAGTTGTTAAGTTTTGGGTAGGATTAGTAATGTAGAATATGGCCGCGCAGAATATTTGCTTTATACGTTTTTATAAACAGCCAATATGTTAATAATAGGCAAGCTAAGCTACTAGTTACAGTAATAATGAGAATTGGTCCCTATACTAAAGTGTTACCAAATCGTGCAACTACATCAGAAAGGTAAGACTATCTTACAGTTTGGCTTAAAATTTCCAATAAATTTGCCAAAGGAAAGACATTTTTTCCTTCTACAGTATTTGGCACTTGAATGGTAGTGGCATCCAACCTGTAAAATTTGGTATACTATTGTTCATTTTGCATTAAATTCACTGTCTAAAAATTATGTAGTTTGTCCTGTGTATTTGGCCTTCCAATGTACTGTATAAATCTTTCAAAGTGCAGTATCATGTTTAAAAGAACACTAATGTCGTTTTACCACATGGAAATATTCCCTTTTTTCAGCTAAGGGAAAAGACATTTCAAACCCGTGCAATGTGTTGCTGTTAGCTTTAGCACGTTTAGCCCCTCCCTTTCAGCTTTGGAGGAAAAGCCACAACTGTTGTGTGCATGAAGTGTTCAACTTTCCATACTTATTATATATATATTTTTATTAAAAAGGTACATCTTCCATTGCACTTTTAGCTTATAGAATATATCTCAAATATATGATGCACAGGTACAACTTTAGTTTAGGGACCAATTCTCACTATTTGCCTGTTAGTATGCTTATTATTAACATATAGGATGTTTATTACTGTATATAATGCACATACTCTGCATGACTACATTCTACATCACTAATTCAACCCAATACCTAAACTTAAAGGGATACTCCACACCAAAATGAAAATGTTGTCATTAATCACTTACCCCCATGTCGTTTCAAGCCCGTAATAGATTTGTTCATCTTCGGAACACAATTTAAGATATTTTGGATGAAAACCGGGAGGCTTGTGACTGTCCCATAGACTGTGAAGTAACTTACACTGTCAAGGTCCAGGAAAGTATAAAAGACATCATCAGAATAGTCTGCTATCAGTGGTTCAACCATTAATGTTATGAAGCGATGACAATACTTTTTGTATGTGAAGAAAACAACAAAAAAAAACGACCTTGTGCGTTCAGCTCATGTTCTCCAAAATGGCGCTACGGTGATGTGGAGAGACACAGAGGAGACAAATTGCTGAATAAAGTCGCTTCATAACACTACAGTTGAATAACTGATGGCAGATGGACTATTCTGATGATGCTTTTCATACTTTTCTGGACCTTGACCGTGTGACCTTGACAGTTTTGTCAAGGTCCTTGAAGTCAAAATCCTAGTTAATAGTTTGTTCATGCAAGAATTGATCCTTAAAATAAAGTGTGACTCATGCACATATAGTCTTTGGTTATGAAACCTTAATTCTTCACTTGCTAATTTCTTTCTAATGTGAAAAATAAATAAATGACTCATAGCTGTTGAGCATTTCAAGACTGACGATTGAAGATTTGAGCTTGATTTGTCCAGCACTACCTTTCTGTCACCTCTGTACATACAGTGTATTCACGACAACAGTTCCTCATTTTTCTCTCTCTCTCTCTCTCTCTCTCTCTCTCTCTCTCTCTCTCACACACACACACACACACAGACAGGCTTGTGGAAAACCATGTCTGCTGCAGTGCTTTGCATTCCTGTGGTTTGCCTGGCTTTTCCTGCCGTGAACGTGAAGCACGGCTGCACTGAAGAACATTCCTCAGGTCTTGTTGCTTTTTTCTCCTTGTATATTTTTTATTAGCTTTGTCTATGTCAAAATGCACAAAGTCCACGCAAACCCAGAGGCAGTGATTGTGTATCCATGCAGGATGTTTTAGCTTCGCTCTGGCCGTGAGAACAGCTACCACATCTTTGAGCCACCATTCACTGCTGATGCTAGACTGATAAAGACGATAACAAGAGCTGCGAGTTGACACAGACGTCCGAATGTTCTCATATCTGTCTCATATCCAGCAGTGAGAGGGAGGTCTTTTAAAACTGTACAAACAGAGGGAGCTCTTTTAAAACTGCAGCCAAAGATACAAACTCCGAACCACATGTTTTTCTGGTTGCCACATAGTGCAATGAGTGAAACTGACAGGACAGTTCATTATGTTATTGAGACCTACGGTGGAGCTTCAGGACATCATAATATATTTGCATCCCACCCTAAAGATCATCCCTTAGCCTAGCGTGCCAAGAAACCATACGTTTATTGAAAAAGCAGCTTGAGATACATATGATCTCACTTGTGGAAGTCATGGCCTAGTGGTTAGAGACTTTGACTCCTAAACCTATGGTTGTGGGTTCAAGTCTTGGGCCAGCAATACCACGACTGAGGTGCCCTTGAGCAAGGCACCGAACCCCCAACTGCTCCCCGGGCACCGCAGCATAAATGGCTGCCCACTGCTCTGTGTGTGTGTGTGTGTGTTCACTGCTGTGTGTGTGTACTTTGGATGTATGTCACTTTCACTTTTTAAAAGCACAATCCTGGGGATAACCGAACACAACCCTTGGGATTTTTGCTTTGTGAACAATTGTCTTAGAAGAATTTAGAGACATTTAAATTATGATCAACATGAACGTTTTAATGCATAATTATTAGTGCACATTATTACAAAGGGGGGAAAGATGTTTTTCCTTGTAATGTTACATTTAAATGTAAATCCTTGCTTTGCTTTGCCTTTGAAAAAAATAAATTCTTCATTTTGGTATTTGTAATAACGATCTAGACAGTTTCTGAAGAAAAAAAAAGTCCTATCCTACTTTTCTTTCATATAATATCATGTTTTACTCCAAAATATTTGAAATTGCTTTGGTCATGTTGACCAAATTGTGGCTCAGTATTAATGAGTACCTAAGCAAACATTACTTGGATGTTATTGGTCATTTTAATGACATTATGTCTCACGGTTATTTGAAGTTAAGTCAGAATGCTTTTAATGTCCACAAATTGAACTTCTTACATAATATTTATATCCTGCTTTTACCTGTGCGTTGAATAAGTGCTGCTTTCATTTGCCTTACCATGATTTTCCCCAGGCAAACATTCTCGCTATGATCCATTCATACAGCTCTGAGCACTTAAATTGCCCTTCCAGCTGTGCATTTTTCTGGATCCCATTTCCATTGAGCCTTAGCCAATCACAATGGCAGAATTTAGCACAGTGTTCTATAGTGAATGAACAATGCAGATCCCAGCTGAAAAGTCAGAGCTGATTTTGTTGTTGAGCAAAGCTGTACTGTGCGATGTTGAGATGCATTTCAGTCAAAAAACGTTAGAATTTCTGCAACAGTTTGTTAGACTGACCTCCCAGAACAAGTAACAGTTTAGGGACCAATTCTCAGTATTAACTAGTTGCTTATTAGCATGCATATTACTAGCATATTGGCTATTCAATAGTACGTATAAAGCAGACTTATTTCTGCATGACCATATTTAAGATCCCTTAATCCTACCCCACACCTAAATTTAACAACTTCCTTACCAACTATTAATAAGCAGCAAATTAAGAGTTTGAGACAAAAGTCAGTTAGTTAACTGAATGCTGAATAATATTAGTAATAAAATACAAAAGAAATAACCCAGAAAGGCTACATGCAAAAGAGGGAAGAAGTCATTTCCAGGAACCCGAGCTCCAGCGCCTGTAAACGTGTTATTCTGGCCTCATTACCAGGTCATTTCACAAGGAGCACAGGGTCAGCTAACAGCCGCAGATGCTGGGGCTTAACACTGACTTTTATATTGAACAGGCACTCATAACTTGTCAGATTGGGTTTGATGGTTGACCAATCACAGGGTAAATGAAGAGGATGCATGAGGATGAAGGAGTCATGAGACAGTGATGTGGATGTGCATCGTCATTTAGTCAGCACCTGCAGCCACTCATCCACAAACAGTGTTGGGGAAAGTTACTTTTAAAATGTAACACCCTACTCAGATAAAAGGCTCTTCTTTCAAGAGATGTTTAGAGTGGTAAGTTCTCTAGTTGCTCGATTTCCATTTATCCTGCAACTTGTGCATTGCTGTCAGAGCAAGATTCCTAATGAGAACTCGATAACCTTTTTCCAAGTGCTGATGTTTCACTTTTTTGTCATAGTAGCGTTTATTTCTCTGTTGGCTTTTCAGAGATCTTTCTGCAGCCAACTGGTATGCTTTTTGCAGTTCACCTTTCATTCTTTGGACATAATGCAAGTGAGTTTTTCCTACTGGCTCATCTAGCGACAGGTCAAAAACACAGATCTACTGTCAGTCTTGCCTCTCGTCCAAACGAGAGGTAATATAGAGAGTATCCAGTTGACTCATTTTTAGTGCAGTTATATGCGTGAACCAACTGACTAATATGCTGGCTCCACCGGTTCTTTTGAGCTGGATCAAGGGTGACTAACATGGACAGCAGTGTCCTGTTAAACCTTTCAGGCTGAGGATCACCTTGTGGGTGGTAAGGGGAGGTGTGCGAGGAAAACCTCTTCTAACTTTCCTGTCTTCCACGTCTGCCGTGCATGGCATATTATCCTCTCCTATGAGGACGACATCTCCCACCTTCAGTGCCTCAGCTTTAGTGTTTACACATTGGTTAGCAGATCTTAAATTCATTAAGTAGTCCCTGCGCCAATGAGTCCATATTTAGTTTAGCAGCCTTTGACTGTATTTCCATCTCTTTGTCAAAGTTTCTTGGCTCTGAGCAGCTGGCTGACATGAGTTTTGGTGGTAAAGATGTAAGTCGTTTACCTACCAAAGAATTAGCAGGTGTCAGTGGCTGAGGTTCATTCAGTTCATCGTGAACATAAGTGAGGGGTCTTGAGTTTAACACAGCTTCTGCTTCAGTTAAGATGGTGGTTAACTCTTCAAAATTCAATGAGGCTTTACCCAAGATCCTTTTGAGGCATGACTTTGTTGACCTTACAAGATGTTCCCAGAAACCGCCACACCAAGCTGCTCTCTCGACTATGTACTTCCATGTTATCCCCTTATCAGCAAAGAAAATTCTGAGCTCAGGCTCTTTGATTGATTTCTATAGCTCCTTCAGATCTCCATCTGCTCGTTTGAAGGTCTGTGCATTATCTGAGGATATTACTTTACAGAGTCCCCTCCTGGCTATGAACCTCTTTAGTGCTAAAAGGAAGTTCCCTGTGCTTTGACTTGAGACTAGTTCCAAATGAATGAGTGACAGTGCCAGTGAAAAGTGCTATGTATGCTTTACTCATACCATTACTGGTCTTCACCATGAGCGGCCCAGCAAAATCCACACCAGTAGTTTCAAAAGGAGGAGATTCAGTGATTCTATCCCTCGGCAAAGGGGCAGTAGCCGTACGCATTGGCTTGGCCTTAAACCTCTTGCAAACGAGACACCTTCCAACTATCTGCTTAACAAGCTGTCAACCCTTTAAAATCCAAAATCTGTCTCTGACTTGCATGAGTGTATCTCTTGTACCAGGATGCAAACCCTTCTGATGACAGTTTTGAATCAAAAGTTCACAATACCCGTGTTTAGCAGGTAATATCAATGGGTGCTACTCTCTAAAAGTAAGATCAGATTGCTGCAACCTTCCTCCCACACTAATCAGGCCATGCTCATCAAGGAATGGTTGAAGTTCTTTGATCTTTGAATCTTTATGTACACACTGTCCTTCCCTGAGCAAATTCATCTCTCTTCCAAATGTCTCTTGCTGAGTCATTCTGATCCAATACACTTCAGCTGTCACTAACTCTTCAGCTGGAAGCTCTCCATGCTAGCATCAGCACTGGATCAGCAAACGCCAAGACTGGAGCATGGGTGAGACAATAGATAATATTGTCAAATGCATCTGTGCACTCTTGGTCCCAACGCTCTCCAAACGGGTCAGTTTCCCTGAAATACATCTTCCCTTCAGAAGTGACTTTCCTTTTCCCCTTCGCAGGTAAGTAACCTTTTGTCAGCTCTGACAGAGGTCTCACAATGGCAGAATAGTTTGTAATGAACCTGCGGTACAACCCACAGAACCCCAGAAAAGATTTAAAAGTTTTCAGGTCTGTTGGTATCTTCCAGCTGGTAATAGCATTCACTTTTCCACATACTTAACTTCTGTCTGGCAGAACTGACATTTGTCAATTGAAACTTTCAATCCATTATCTTCCAAGCAATCTAGTACCTTCAGGAGTTGCTCTTCATGCTCTTCCAATGTCCTACCAAATACAATGATGTCGTCTAAATATACAATGACCAGCAGAAGGTGCATGTCCCCTACTGCTCTTTCCACGGACTGCTGGAACGTCGCTGGAGCTCCTGTGATTCCCTGCAGCATGCGTTCAAATTGATAGAACCCCAGCGGACAAAGGAATGCGGTATTTCCTTTGCTTTCTTCTGCCATCTTTATCTGGTAGTACCCACTGCAAAGGTCAAGGACAGAGAACCATTTGCTGCCAACAAGACAATCAAGGGCATCGTCAATCCTTGGGGTGGTGTACTGGTCTCGAAATGTTCATTGGTTAAGTGTGCTATAATCAATACACATCCTAACAGCCCCATTCTTTTTGCGAGCTATAACAAATGGGAGATGCATAAGGACTTCTCAATTCTGTAATAAAACCTGCTTCAAGTAGATCTTTTATGTGCCGTTGAACTTCCTCAATGTCTGCAGGCGCAAGGCGACAATACCTTTCTCTAAAAGGTCTGGGATCATGCAGGTTTATGTGATGTTCAACCCCTTTGGTCAGTCCTATGCCCCATTCCTCCAAAGAGAACACATTTCCTTTGTCCACCAATTTCTGACTTAACCTTTTCTTCCATCCTTCTGGAACATTGGAGTCTCTAAAATTAAACAATTCTGGATTATTGTTGGTAGTCATATTTCTACTCTTTTGAGCAATATAAACTGTATCAGTTGAAGGCACTTGCACAACTATAGTCCCAGGTGGAAGAATTTTAAAGAAACAGTCAATGTATATTGTGAGTCATGAATTACATTAATCATAACATACATAATAAGTACTCTAATTACAAAACATTGTAACATGTCACAAAACATTACTTAAAAAAGTAATCTGATTACATAACCCCCCAAAACTGACCACAAGAGTAGAGAAAGTAGAGATCTTCTATGAACACACTCGGCAACTTTTCAGATGTAACAATGTAATTTATCTATGATTCGAACTTTTCATACTTCTGCTAATTTATAAATCAGTATTTCATGGAGTACAGCATTGAAGCGTGTAAACCATAGACAGTATAAAAACATGGACATCCTGTCTGTGACGTCACCAGACTTCCGAACAGCGGTTTTGAAGTGGGTGAAGCTAATTTGCGGTATTAGTGATGGGTCGTTCTTGAACGATTCGTTCATTTTGAACAAATATTAATGTGACTCGGGAAGAATGATTCGTCTCGGAGAGTGACGAGTCACGCATGCACAAAATTCTATTGGTTCTGTACTGGATTTAGTCTAGTAGCCCACCTGTTTCAGTCAATGCAGTCTTTAGCCAGAAAGAGAATTGTAATAGTTCATCTCATGATTCTTTGTGTTTGAGTCGTTCCTTCATCACGTGACAGACTCATAAGATTTGACCATATAGCATTCTTATAGCATTATAGTTTTGTATTGTTTGTAGTGTGATCAACTTTTGCGTAAGTACCAGTAGACATGTTAGGGAAGTAACATGTAAGAATTTAATTATATTTGATAAAATGAATGAAATGACTCGAAAAAAATATTTGTTCATTTTGCTGAGCGAGACTCAAAGGTCAGAGTCGGTAAAATGATCTGAACTTCCCATCACTAGTTGGTATAAACGTACATCATGATAGATTCTATGAATGGAAGTATTTCCATAAATTTCTGTGATGGAAATACTTAGTCTTGCTAAACCTAATTTACGCTAGAATTTTATATATACTAAATGCATTAAATACAAAAATTTTATTCTTCTTTCACTGTTTCACACACACACACACACACACACACACACACACATATATATTAGGGGTGTAACGATACGCGTATTCGTATTGAACCGTTCGGTACGAGGCTTTCGGTTCGGTACGCGGTACGCATTATGTACCGAACGGTTCGTTGGACTAATTAATTATATTTGCAAAATAAATAAAAAATTGTGAAATATAATGATATGCGTTCAACAAGGTAGCTCAATAACCCAAACGACGTAACAGGCAACGCCCCTGACACCCCCGAAGAGGAAAAAAAACACCAGCTTATATGTTTATGTTAGGCTACTCAGCAGGCGCTCGCTCACTCAGTACGCGCTGAAGGCTCGTTGCAAAATAGCCAATGCGTTTAACAGACCAGAAATATAAGATCCTCCAATAACCAACAGGTCTGGTGTTTGGGTGCACTTTACCAATCGATCGGGGCATCCGAGCAAGCACGGAAATCAAAATGGACTAGTACTGTACTGTATCTAAATTTCCTGAGCAGTACGATACAATTAACAGGCCTGCACGTTATTAGATAGAACAACTGTTATAAATAGAACGTATTCACGGGCAGTTTTGAAAACTCCACCTACTTTGCTCTTGGCATAGTGCAGCCCAAATTGCGTTGTATCTGAAGGGCAACGCTGAGCCCAGGGTCCAGCGCCGCGCGTACTGAGTGAGCGAGCGCGCTCTGTAGTGGAAAACGCAGGTTTTAAGAATATGCTTAATGTAATTGAGCCCCGTTACAATATTCCTTCACGAGCTCATTTCAGCCAGACCGTAATTCCTGCTTTGTGCCAAAAAACAAAAGCCCTATAGAGAACTAATTGAGTAAAAACACACTCAATATAAAGAGTTATAGAGTTCCATATAAAAAGTTACATCTTTGTATTTGTTCATAACTACTACAACAATAATATAAAATTTTCATTTTTTTTTTTATAAGGAGCTGTTTTTGTTTTATACAGTATGCTACTAAGAAAACACCATAGAAGATGGGTAAAGAATAGCTCCATCATTTTTCAATGTAAAAAAAACATACTTTGTTAGTTTTAATAAATATATTTTTTTAAATCAAGGAAATGTATCTGCCAATTTTTTCTTTTTGCTGTATCTAAAACGTACCGAACCGTACCGAACCGAACCGAGACACCAGTGAATCGTATCGAACCGAACCGTGAATTTTGTGAACCGTTACACCCCTAATATATATATATATATATATATATATATTTCATATTTTCTAAAATAATTAACTAAATTAAAGCTTGATTGGAAATAATGTGCTATAAAAAATACTGGTATTACCTTTGATATATATATATATCAACAATATATATTTTATGTATGCAACTTTTTTAAAACATCAATAAAATCTGTATGTTTTTTATATATGTTTTTCTAAACAGGTTTTAGGATGGATATAAATGCATGCGACAAGTCAAAAAATGTATTATACATACATAAACATATATCTGGCTAAAATATATATATTCATTTATGAAATCGTCCACATTTTTAATAGGTTTCATTAATGGTTTTCCTTCATATGAAAATTTATTTAATATGTAAATATATCAAATTTGCATATGAGATTTTTTGCCATTTGTTATTAAACCACTCTTGACAGATGCACATGATTTTACACAAATATTGCTGTTGGGTTGTCCAGTCAACTAATGGTGTGAGTTTAGGGCAGGTTTATCTGTTTGTCTGAACAATGGAAGGAACATTTTTGGGAAACCTCTACTGAACACTCTCATCTTTTTGAAAAAAATAAAAATAAATAAATAATCAAAATATTGTACAGATCACCTTGACTTCCAAAGATGGTTTGCTTGTTGTGAAGACATTACTAATTGATTGCATTTACTGTTTATTATGTAGATGCATATACAGTCTAACTGGAGTGATCTGACAGCCCTGTTTATCAGTCTGTATTTGAAAATGCTTTTCCATGGCCAGATTATGGTAAACGCAAGCTCCTGAGATCTCACAGCAGTGCTGTTATGTAATCAGTTGTTCAGGTGAAAAGTTTCCACAACATAACTCACATAACTGTTGTGCATTTGTGCTAGAATGGAATGAAAAGTCCTTTTTGACTCATCTCAGCTCCACGTCAGCAATGCTAAGATATATTAGTCTATTATTTAATTCGGAGTTTCCAAAACCACCTTGAAAATGTGTACGTAACCCTTCCACCACTAATAAAAATTAGTCTTCCTCAATCTCTTGGGTCAACAAAGCAAAGGCAGAGCTCTTTTCAGAAAATAGCTCACAAACAGAGTCCAGTATGATGACAGGGAAAATGAACAGTCAAACCACAGACGGGCTGATACTGAAGTTGAATATAGCTTCTTGCCTCTGAAAATACGCAAGTTTTGGGATGAGACATCAGACCACCCCGGAGCTTTGGTGGAGTTCCATTCTGGGACAGAAGCACAAATCTTTAACTCAATATTTCATGGAGTATATAATTTTGGAAACGCGTATACCTCCCAGTCTGGTAGAGATGAACACATGCCGAATAAACAGAAGAAAAAAATCCGCTTAGTTTGACATTAATCACCTCCATGTTTGTAATGAACACATGGTAATGGTTTTCAGGATACCAAACAAGTAAATGTTTTTAATTATACAGTATTCTAAACATACTGATGAAGTTCTGAACAATTTATTTTCATTACAATGACCTTTCACCCTCTTATATTAACCATCCATGACACTTTATATACACTATGCAATTTTAATATGCACAGTGCACTCTACTGTCTACTGTTTAAATGTTATAAGGTTGTTTTGTCATTAAGCATAAGTCTGATAGCCTGTCTCTACACGCTATGCTCAAAGAAAAAAAGATACAAAGGCTGTCAGTGGGATATAAATGGTACTACCATTTATCTACTTGCATGTATACTTTAGGTGCTTATATGTAACTTCAAGTTACCTATATGCACCCTTTAGTGGGAAATAAGGTGGAAAGGGTAGACTTACTATTCCAGTGACAATTTTGTGACAGTTCAAAATCTGTGATAGTCAAGAACATTCCACACTTTATTTTTTATTTTTATTTTATTAAGTGCAGCATTTAAGTATTTGAAGTTCTTGATTCTGGAATTTCCAATGTGAACTCACTATTTATAAAAAAAAAACAACAACTTTTTTTTCCACTTTAGATATTTTACTAACTATACTGAACAAAATTATAAACACAACACTTTTGTTTTTGCAAATATTCAAATATTGTTCACAAATCTGTCTAAATCTGTGTTAGTAAGCACTTCTCCTTTGCTGAGATAATCTATCCACCTCACAGGTGTGGCATATCAAGATGTTAATAAGACAGCATGATTATTGCACAGGTGTGCCTTAGGCTGGCCACAATAATAGGCCACTCTAAAATGTGCAGTTTAACTGTATTGGTTGGGGACCATTCAATATCTGGTGTGACCACCATTTCTGATAGTTTGTGCAGAAATTATTTGGTAATGCAAACTGATTGTTGCAGCAGCTGTCCAGGTGGCTGGTCTCAGACGATCTCGGAGGTGAAGATGCTGGATGTGGAGGCCCTGGGCTTATGTTAGAGAAATGGACATTCAATTCACAGGCAACAGCTCTGGTGGATATTCCTGCAGTCAGTATGCCAATTGCACGCTCCCTCAAAACTTGCGACATCTGTGGCATTGTGCTGTGTGATAAAACTACACATTTTAGAGTGGCCTTTTATTGTGGCCAGCCTAAGGCACACCTGTGAAATAATCCTGCTGTCTAATCAACATCTTGATATGCCACACGATCAGCTCATGAAAAATGGGGGGGGGGGGGAACAAATGTTGCGTTTATAATTTTTTTTAGTGTATAAATAACTTTGCAACTACGTCAGCTAACTTTCACTAATTTACTAGCCTACTACATGTAAATTCTAATTAACTACTACATTAGTAGACTGTTAGTGTTAGTAAAATGTGTTGACATATTATTAATAGTCAGTTGAATGTCTGCTGGTGGACCATCAAAATAAAGTGTCCTCTAAAACTGCTAGTTGACTTGTAGTTGCAAAGCTTCTTATAGGTAGTAAAATGTCTAAAGTGGGTCGTTCACAGAAACGGATAATATCCACATCGTTAAACTACTTGGCACAAGCTAAAACCCTCCACCTTCCCCAGCTCCACCTGCATAGTTCTGCTACGGGTTATAATATATGCTACTTGTGCAGCAGCAATATGTCTTAAATACTCACAGAACTTTTTCAATGTATGTTTTGGCAGTAGCAAGTTCCTGTACTTGCTTTGTAGCAGCAGCAATAATCTACAACAACAGCAATAACCAACAACAAATTACCATCCTGACGACACTGAACGAGCAGATACAGTTAGTTTGGGCTAGTTTAGTTTGGTTTAATATGTTTATAAGTGTAGTCTTTTGAAAATGCATTTTATAGTTGAGGGAGTTTTACCCTCAGGTTCTCTGAAGTTAAAGTCTACTTGAAATTAAATAAACAATTATGGCGTTAATGTGCATGGTAATTTTTAGGGATATAAATGTAACCAATTTAATATAAAAAAGCCAATTTTGTTTAAGCTGTGGGCAGTTTTTCTGACACTTTTCTTATATCATTAATCTTACAAAGGTTAATAGAAAATTATGAATTTGAGCAAGTGGGGTTAGCGGATGCTCCACTTTTACAATGAATTGCAAACCTTTTTTCTCATTGAATTTCAGTGTTTCATGTTGACTTTAACTTAATTTCAGAACACATATCAGGTGCTGCTGGACTTTTGCTGCTATTTCTAAGAACAGGGGTCTCCTGTAGGGTTTAAAACGTCTATAATCATTCAGTGGTTGAATGTGGTTCATTGACCTCAGCTCGGGTCAACAGTTAGTAGATGTTTCGACCACCTGTTGGCTGGAATGGTTCACAGGTGTCTGTGCATCCTCTGTGGATTCATACACGTTCAATGTATGTCAGAACTGAAGATAATTAGGTTTATCAGTCTTGGGACAGCTTTAAAGGGTCAAGTGGCTGCGTGAGATATGTGCTTCAGAGAGGCACATCTGGGCTGCAGACTGGAGATCTTTCACTGCTTATATTGACATGGGTGGAATCTAGAAGCACAGGATGTTCCAGAATTTGTGGAACATTGAACATTTAAACATTCTATCCTTTTCTTGTTAGGGGCCACCAGTAAAATCTCAACCTTGGTGGAAACTAGGACTTTCACAAATTTGGATGCACTGATTTAATGTCAGTTGTAAATCACACCCCATTTTTCACAAACTCTGACATCGAGTCACCCTTGTGAAGAACTGTCCTTAATTTTATTGAATGAGCTCTTACATAAAAAAAGCAAACTAAAAAACCTGTAGATATAATATAATATTAATGAATTAAATGGCCACTTAAGTGTTCTTAAAGCGACGTCATGATTATATTTCTTAACCCATTTAAGTAAAAGTGCACTTTGTAATAATAAATAAATGGATGCATTTAGCAGACGCTTTAAAAGCGACTTAGAGTGCATTTAGACTAACATTTTTTTTTACCTAACGTGCTCCCTGGGAATCAAACCTACAACCTTGCTCTGCTAATGCAATGCATTACCAATTGAGCTACAGTACAGCAACACTAATAATAATAATAATTCAATCATTGTTTATTACTTACTTTATTTTAAGTTAATGATGAAACCCTTGTGACCATACATTAATAAGACACAGACTTTTGTATTTCATATGCATTTCATTAGTTCCTCATGCAAAGCACAAGCACTGACGACTACATTGAGCTCGGTTATACATGATTTAACAAAGGCCCATTTCCTTTAGCAAAGCCCAATGGAGAATTACAGCAGTCAGCAGTCTCTAAATACATCTGATTCTCTTCATCCTCAGTGTATTTATTGCATCATGCATCCAATATAAGATCCCAGACATGTGCCAGAGGGGGGAAAACACTGTACGATTCCAGAAAAGGAGAAGAAAATAGAAAACATTTTAACGTGAAAAAGAATCAGCTGTCTAAACTTAACTCATTACTAGACGATACAGCAGAACACCACAAAACCACAGGTATGGGACACAAAGTGCTTCTCAAAATCCATCCACAGTGAGACAGGAGGGAACGGGAAAGAGGAAAAAAGAAAAAAGGGATGACGATGCAGACGGGCCAAGTGTGTGAGGAATGTACCAGAAGCTTCAACAACATCCTGAGGGAAAAGAGAAAAAAACTATTTTTAGCCGAGTACGATTCACCTCATTAGAGACAAGGTGCTTTTGTCATCACAGTGAGTTACAAGAAACCTTTATTACATCAAATATAGAGTCCAACAGTGTAGGCTGTTAAAGAAATTATTCCCCCAAAATGGAAGTTCTGTCAGCATTTGTTCAGCTTTGTGTGTTTTCAAAGCCATATGAATATTTCTGTGAAGCACAAAAGGTGTTATACTCCATAATACCGCTTGAAATATTTGAAGAATATCCTGGCTACGTTTTCAATATTATGAAATTAAAGTTACAGAGGACTGTGATGAACAGACTCAAATTTTGTATTCTGTAACAAACTTGCCAACAAAGTGGCCATAAAGTTAGGAAAATAAAAATGAATGACATATCCCCAATTTATTCCTTAAACTGGTACATTTCCTCAGTAAACAGAAGAAAGAAAGCCATTGAGTTGGTAGTGAAATAAGACATTGTCAAAAAAAATAAAAATAATAATAATCATCCTTTGCTTACTTTTTAAATGGAGCCTTTAAGTGTTTTACTTCCTTCTTTAAGAGAAAGAACTGACAGCAGTTTTTAGTCCTCACTCATGTCTAGTCAAAGAGTAAATGGGCTCTTTATGTATGTTGGGAAATTACACTTGTGTTGTTTTAGATGTTAAACATACTCTCTACTATTAAATTAGCTTTGACTGAATGTTGCCTGACCATTTCAGGCAGATGTTGATACAATTTATTGCAGCCTACCAAAACTATTTGAAAACCAGCGTCATTAGGGGAATATTGGATTTGTACATGGCTCTCATTGACAATGCCTTACATAAAAGTTTTGGAGTTGCACAAAAGAACATTTAAAAAGTTGGATGGCCTCCTGTTTAAAAGAATGTGAGCAATAAAAGAGCAAATTGTTGGATTTCTTTCATTGGGTTTTGTAAACTACAACAACCTGATTTACAATGTTACAAATCTGTGTTTCTTTCTTTTCTAAAGTTCACGGCAACTATTGGACCTGTTGTAGTTCTTTAGTGTGCATTTGGCTCAAGGCCTTGACACACCAAACCAACATCGAAGAACTAATAACAATGTCAATACAGTACAAAATGCAAAAACTAGGCTGACATATGCTCAATGAGGGCCCAATGTAGGGTCAGATGAAGTCATCACTGCCTAGGCTCAGGCTAATAAAGTGAAAACATAACATACATAACAGACTTCTTTTACCAACTGAAATCCACCATTATGTCTATCAGAAGAACACAATTTAGCCTTTCTGCACTAAACTGATTGTCTGGACTATTCCCTCTATCTCTGTGCAAAACTTGCACTACTTTTTATTTGGGAATAGTTTTGTACTTTTCTCCCATTTATTTATTAGCGGTCAATTCACCACAGCTCTAAAGCTCTAAATGTTATCCTGGATCGAATAGTTGCATTGTCTTGCTTTTGTGTCAGGACAATTTTTATTTTAGTTTACTTGAAAAATCTCCATCAAACCTCTTATCTTGCTTAACCAACAAAAACTGCTGTCAGAAATCCCCTATCTACAGCAAGACAGAAATCAGATGGAGAGTAAGCAAAGGCAGGTGTGAAGTATGAAATACTCATGAGAACAAGTGCTTACGTCTGCATCCAGTCAGAAGCAGAGATTAACCAAAACGAGAGCTGCTTAATGAAAGTACATTTGACATGAGCATGAAAATACACCCAAAGCTTTGCCCATTCTTGGCCTCTTTGAAGTGGGAGCTTTGAACTGAATACAGGGTAAGTGCACTGATGCTGAATCAGAGATCTTTACAGACATGATGTTAACCCTCCTGTCCCACTGCACATAACAACCAGAAAATAAACTAATGGCTCTGATCCGAGATGTAATACAAAATTATTCATCTGGTGAAAAAAAAAAAAAAATTAAATTAAAAATAAAGTACAATGTGCTTCTTTCTTTTTAATTTGTTGAGCATGTTCATTGTGAAGGACTGTTGCCCCATAACAAAGGGTGTGTATAGAGTTTGCATGTTTGCCCTCCATTGGCATGCAATTTCTTCTTGATGCTCTGCTAGGGTATTGTGATTTTTTTTTTTCTAGCTAACTGTGCAGGACAGCATTTTTCAAAAGCATTTCACTCCCCATTAATGAGATATTTAATTGTGGAAGATGGATTCAATCTCAAGAGTGAGACGTTTCGCCCCACCATTTTGAAAATGTAAACGGACCTAAAGGTGAACCTTGGGGAACATCAGTGTAAAAACCTCTTTATCTTTAAAGTGTTAGACAAATGTTCTGCCATTCTGTCTGCTGGCGTTAATGAGATTAATACAAATGCAAAGCCTCAAACTTATTATGGGGCACTAAAAAACTTGCACCTGTGCAAACCACCCTTTGACATAAAAATAGTACTGTCAGGACTTACTAAAGAAAAGGCATGGACTTGACCTGATTGAATATTTATTTGTAGAGTTTCCGTTTCAGACACAAAGTTTATGGGAGGATAATTTTTAATTAATCACACAATGCCGTTTACTAGCATTTGTGGTCATCAAATTACTGGTATTTGCTCCATTACCTCCCCAAAAAACCCTCTTAAATATTTTACACCTGTGTCGCTTGTAGACCACCTGCACCTGATTATTCTTATTTGCTATATGCCTTATTGCTTATTTGCAACTATGCTAATCTGCACTGTGCTTGGTATATTGCATTGGTCAATATGTCAATTAAATCTTGCGTCTGTGTTCTTTAATTTGCGCATTGTCAATAAATCACCTGCAGAAATTTCCACACCCATGGGCGCTGTATTGGAATTACGCTCTCACACTAATTTGCCCTGTTTAGTAAATTAGGCCCTTACTGTCGTTCACAGGTTAATAAATCGTAACAGATGCTTTATCTGACAGTTTACAGAAACACCTTCCGTAAGCGTGGTGGTGACTGTGTAATGTGCACTTATGGTGCTTTATAAACTGTAGTCAACAGAATCAATGCTTGCAATTTTAAAACTTCCTTAAAGCATGCTTAGTTAGAGCTCTAAAACACATTTATAATTTTATGTAACTATAAACTATTCCATTCACACATAGATTTAGAAATCCTCTCTGTCTTTTTAAAATGATAGCAGTGCTGTGAAGGTTGCCTGCTGAGGATAAAGGAAGGAACTAAGACTTCAACTTGAATCAGAGCAAACACCTCATGTAATGGAGATCTGCAGAGAGAGGTCAGGACCCATCCTGAAATCCTTCTTTCTTCTCACCAAAGGGAGCCAAGATGCTTCCGATAGACCACTGGACAGATGCATGTGATTCGGGATGACGAAGTTAACACGTCTCTGGTGAAGGATATTACATCCTCCTGACAGGAAATGTAGTGGATTTTTTTCTTTTCAAGCTGTGTAGTGTGATTCCTGGATGATTCACCTCATAGTTAATCCAATCAGAGAGGTTTTGGAGTTCACCTCTACAGCAGCTTAATTACTGAAACACTGAAACATTCATTAGAATCAATGTTTTACCAGTGATCAGTGTAGTCAGGCCATTTGAATTTAGCCAGGATGCCGAGGTCACACCTCTACTTTTTTCAAAAGACATCCTGGGATTTTGAAATTTTTAAATAAGTCAGGACCTCGGTTTAAAGTCTCATCCGAAGGACGGTGCTTGTTGACAGTATAGTGTCCCCACCACTACACTGGGGTGCTAGGACCCACACAGACCACAGGGTGACAGCTTGTGGAATGTGCTACTCTATGATGTAATAGTGCGGCTAAACACACCTCCACAGAAGATCAACACCTGCTTCTGCATCACTGCCTGTTTAGCCCCGCCCACTGATTTGCACCTGTAGTGTAATAATGAAAGGCAAATTCAGATCTACACAGAAACCAAAAAAATAAAGATGTTCCACAAGATGCTGTACAGTGCCAAGTTGTGGAAAAACAGTCTATGCATTGCCTTCCTTCTCATCCCAATGTTAGGAAAGAGTGAAAGAACTGTATTTTTAATGAAGATCCAGACCGTGTCAGTAAGAACTTCATCCTTTGTTTAATTCATTTTACCACGGACTTGTTTACAAACAAGGCACAATTCAGTGCAGGATTTTCCAAAAGATTCAAACTAAAAGATAATGCTGCGACTATTTTGAATCTGACAGTTTAGCACACATGTGTGAGTAACTCTTTTGATTACGTTCTCATTATTGCTTTGTCTGTTATTACAGATAGAGTATTTTAATAGCGTTCTAATCACGACTAGAAAACTGGAAATAACAGTATTCCCACAACATTTTTACAACCTAAATTTGTTACGTAGGATGTGATTTCTTTATTCAGACGGGGTTACAAGTCCGATTACAAATGGATTATTAGGGTCCATAGAAAAACAGCTGCTGTCACCATGAAGAATAAAAAAAGATTGTAAGATCTGACACATGACACAGGCTTATCTTAATTTTATATAATGTGTGTGTGTGCGCGCATGTGTATATATAGCTCTTAAAGTTTGCTGATCTAATATAAAATATTACTCATCAGTCTATGGAAGGGTTTCATAATCATTGGGCTCATAGCAACAGATCCTCACTCAACATTTTGGTGACACTGAAAGCGAGTCCCATCCCACTATAGTCTGAAGCCGGCAGAAGACTGAACACACCAGATGCAGACGCGACAGACCGAGACAGCGAGTCCAGTTAGGAGCGTGTCCCACAGTAACAGAGTCATGGCAACTCCACAGTCTCACAGCTTGAGGATATTTACGGCCCTCCTTAGTTACGGCTCTGTTTTGAACTTATGTACATGTTTCATGGCCATACCGGAGTATCCCGTTGCCAAAGCACAATCCCCAACCCGCCACTCTGGAGTAGAGGAGGGAGACCACGGCGCACTGCCCGCTGTTACATTCCTGCACCTCAAGTTCCCCAGCCCTGAGAAAGAAAATTCCCATGAAAACAAGAAAGCTCGTAGCATGCCACAGCACGATAAAGCTCTGTTTGCAGCTGATATCCAGTGGGCCGCACGTGCAAAACTTACAGGAGCCTGCAAAGCAAACATTGTTGAAAAGCTTTAACATATGTCAAACATGTTCTGAGGTTGTTTTGTGGTAAATTTGTTTAACTAGCATGATATTTGAACAATTCTAAGCATTAGAGCAGCATTCAGTAATTTGGTGCTCAATCAAAAAGTTGCAGACAGTAAGAATAAACAGTTTTTTGTGGAGAGTCACATGAGACTTCACTCAAAATAGTTAAGATAATATAAGAATGGTCACTTCCTTCGTGTACTCCGCCATGTTGAAATGACGCGATCCATTCATTCATTTACACAATCACAGAGATTTGGGAGCCTGAAAACAAATATTTGAGACGGTTTCAAGGTGCACATTTTCCTTGTGAATGTTTATCCTTGTAAACAAAAAAAAAAATGCAAATTTGAGAAATTGGTGATGTCATAGCGTTTCTTTACAAAGTGACATCGCCAACTACTGGCCCGGCATGAATAATACAGCATTTTAGTTGTTTTCTTGAATCAGTGAGAAATGGGATCATTTGTCTTCAACATTGTATACAAAACCTTTTAAAAACAAAACAGGAAACCGTTTCCATGTTTATACATTGTTATTGTGTAAACATATCATAAAACTTTAGTATCAATGTAATTTACATAAAAAAGGATTATGGTGATCCACCATTGTGGTTGTGGTATCGGTACTTAAGTACTAAAAGAAAGTCAATGCTAATGCTAGCTAAATACTACTGAATATGCCAATAAACTTTAATACATCAAGGATTAGTGCGTCCAAAAATTAAAAATCTGTCATCATTTACTTCATAATTTAAACAATGTTCAAACTCTTTTTGAAAAATGCCTGTTTTTCGCACATATGACAGTCAATTGTGTCATACTTTAATTGTATGGACAATAGATAGATAGGTTTTCTTCAGAAATGTAAACATCAAGGTTGAACTGCTTCTGTTATTGAGTACATTTTGTCTCAAATACAAAACCTTCAGGAAATAGCAGCAAGGAGGGAAAAAAAATAAACACTGCCATTCTACCACTTTGCTTTCTCTTCACCTGACACAGACTGATTTCATGAGCTTGTTTTGGATTTCCACTAAACACAACTTCACACTGTCCTCTTTGTAATTTGGTCTCAGCAAATATTAAATTGTGGGCCGTGTCATATCCTCTGCCCTGCAGGCCCGTCTAGCATGACATCATGTGGAGGGAAAGAATTGGGTAACAAAACAGCCTGTGTATATCAGTTTTGTTTTTGCTGTTAAATGCAATGCCAGACCAAACATAAAGTGTGGATGCAAAGTTTCACACATCACTTGTATGACGTCTAAACATTGTTGCATTCCAACAGTATCAACATCAATATTCAGATAAACAGCAGTCAAACCATGTGCAGAAACCAGACTTTCCCCCCATGTGCACGCTCTGGAATTTGTGGTATGATTAATTGAAAGGCTGGTTGACAGCATCTCTTGTGTTTTCAAACATTATGGAAAACCATCTGGAATTGAAATATGTTCACCCCTCTGGGTCGCGTGGCATGGCTTGACTCCGGTGGGCTACACCCCATTCTGGTCGTATTTAAAGAAGGGCTCTCTGCTCTCCACTCCACTACAATCCTGCAGTCTGACAGCGATCACACACACCAGAGAACCAAAACAAACCCGTGGAGTGTGCGCTTCTGTAAAGAACTCTTGGGAGGAAATGGCTGGAACAGTTTTCACCAGATCATGCATCGTTCTCTGCTTGCTTTTACACACGGTGAGTGAACACAGCAATTATATTGTATATATTTAAAATAAATGAAGCTCTCTTCTGGAGAAAATAACATAAATTAGCTGATTTGATTATGTAAATGAATGATGAATTATTTTGAAACGACAGTGTGATACTGTTTGCAGAGTGAGTTGGTTAGTCATAAGTATAAGTTTAGGTAATTGTTCAAATTAGCTATAATTACATGCATTCTAATAAAGTTTTGCCATAATGTTTAATGTGAATATTAAGGTGTTTGCATGTGATTTTGTGATGCTGAGAACAATGATGTCAAACCCATCTGCTTTGACTTCTAAGACTCTCATCTACCATTTGAATTTATATATTCTACATATTTATACTATATAAACCTAATATTTATATATAATGTAAAAGTAACATCATTTCACTATACGTTCTACGACTACGTTTTTCAAAATCACATTGACATGCAGCCTAATTCACTGATACTAATTGTTTGTGAAATTTACTTACAATTTCTGCGAGAATTTCTGATTCTACAACAACTGTTTTCAGTGAAGCAGACAAACTTTTTTGAATCTTTCATATTTTTCTACACCTATCATTATTTTAAAGATGCTTTATGTGTTCCAAAACATCACTTTTCAGGTTACAAATCTACAACTGAAAAGCATATCCCCCTTGTGGCCATAAAGAGTATTGCACACAGACTGTCCGATCATAGCATTTAATTTATCCCAGACATTTCAGAATAATCTTTGGAGTTGATTAAATTATCATCACCACAGATTTATGAGAATGCTTCTGTTGCATGTTCTATGCAGGCGCTGTGTCAGGACTGCACTCGGCCCTGTGACTGCCCGCCCGAGAGCCCCTTGTGTCCTGTGGGCACCAGTCTAGTGCTGGACGGCTGCAGCTGCTGTAAAGTGTGTGCCCGACAGGCAGGAGAGCCCTGCTCTTTCCTGGAGCCATGTGACCACCATAAGGACCTGTATTGTGACTATGGAGTGCTGAGTGACACTGAGACAGGCATCTGCATGGGTGAGTGTAATGTTGCATTTTGGAAAGTACAGTAATTGAGTGTTATGTAACAAGGAAACGACTGAAATGTTTTGCATGTATTGCACTACATTTTTTGTCCACAAGTAGGAGCCTTTTAGTATCAGTAAGTTTGTCTAATGGGTGTTGCATGTGATGCAGCTCAAGAGGGTCAGACGTGTGACCTGGGCGGTGTGATATACCGCAGTGGGGAGACGTTTCAGCCCAGCTGCAAACATCACTGTGTCTGCATGAATGGAGAGATCGGCTGCGTGCCGACCTGTGCCAGCAACATACGGCTGCCCTCTCCTGACTGTCCCTACCCACGACGCGTCCAGATCCCCGGCAAGTGCTGTGAGGAGTGGGTGTGCGACCAGATCCCACAGGAAGACACCTTCCAGTCAGCAATGGCTGGTAGGTCAATCGGCAAGTCAACTTTTCTTTCATTTTACTCCATTAAGTTGAAACAGCTGGCCTTTTCCAAATCTCCCAATCTCTTAAAAGTGCTCTCTTTGTGGGAGAAGGGGACCACCTATAAATAAAATATATATGTCCCTGGACCACAAAACCAGTCATAAGGGTAATTAAAAAAATAAATAATTGAGATGCATCATCTAAAAAGCTGAATAAGTAAGCTTGCCATTGATGTATATGTTGTTAGCATAATATCTATTTAAAAAATCTGGAATCTGAGAGTGCCTAAAAATCAAAATATTGAGAAAATCGCATTTAAAGTTGTCCAAATGAAGTTATTAGCAATGCATATTACTAATCAAATTAAAATTTGATATATTTATGGTAAGAAATTCCCATATTACCTTCATGGAACATGATCTTTACTTAATATCCTAATAATTTTTGGCATAAAAAAAAGATAATTTTGACCCATATGATGTATTGTTGGCAATTGCTACAAATATACCTGTGCTTTTGTGGTCAGGAGTCACATGAAATATGGTCCCGTGCATTGTGAATTTCCAAATTTGACTAAACTCATTCTAATAGCCGCACTACATGACAGTGATATTCTTTCCAAGTTGTTGTGATCATCAGAGCAAGAATTTAACATGCACTTCCTCTTCTTCAGCATATAGAGAACTATCCGGTCAGGATGTCCAGCCTGAGAGCGCGAGGGACAACTGCATCGTTCAGACCACTGACTGGAGCGAATGCTCTGCAACCTGTGGCATGGGGGTGTCCTCTCGTGTAACCAATGACAATGAGCAATGCCAGCTGGAGCGGCAGTCTCGCATGTGCATGATCCGCCCCTGCAATGCAGAGCTGGAAAAGGACATCAAGGTAAGAGAGCACTAAGTTAAACCAAACATACACTGGCCTTTTCTGCTCTGGCTCGCGGACAGACTGTGTGACGTAAATTTCATCTTGAGCACTGATAGTTTGAGCACTCAAAAACAAAAGGTCCTCTGTGTAGTGTGCGTACATCTGATGCGTCAGTCCACATTCACAGTCAATAGAGTATGCTTGTAAAAAGGTTAGCACACTTAAGCGTTTTAGATGGAACATGGAAAATTAAGTATACCCTGGCCTTAAGGCCAGAAACTAGAGAGCCCTGAAGATGGCATGAGAAAAAAAATTGAAATTGTGGCCAAAGATTAAGAATTTATTTCCATGATGTATTTCCCCCACCCTTGTTTTACAGTAGGTAAATCATGGCCACATTGCACTACTTTGTTTACACTTTCTTTTTAATTGAGTTGAATTGTATCCCATTGGAACGAATTAGTAAATAATAGGAATGAATTAGTACAACATGACAATGGTTTACCTAATACAAGAGAACTAATTATTACATCTTCTTCTTGAATGTGATTGCTTACTAAAATTGCAGTCATTATGCATGGTGCATTATAGCGCCCATTAGAGTAAAATCTGTTGTGCTACCAGTTCAGCTCTTGGTTCCTGATTTAAATTTCCATCATCTGCAGAGTTTCAACTGATATCCTAGCACACCCACTGTATGCAGCTGCGCAGACAACAGCATATATTCAAGTGTTGTCAGTTTTGGAGAATTTGCTTCCCCCATTTAAAGAGATAGGAGCTACACTTGCATGCAGGCATTTCAAAGATGGCCGCCGAGTGACATGACTTGCCCTAAAATTGACTTTGATAAAAACGCATGTATAAGGGGACCATGCTTACTTTGTACTTTACATTGAGGCCATAATGGTATCGTTTTCAAAAACTTGCGCTTTGAAGCCAGTTTTCATAAGTTAGCATTTTTTGACCACCGAAACAGCATTGTCACATAAATCACCATCCAAAACACTAGTTGAAAGTGGTGCTGAGTTTGCTTCTGGCCTTTTTTTCAGTAAACCCATCACAAAGTATCTCAAATATTAAAAGCCCACCTCCTCCTCTTCATTACAGAGAGGGAAGAAGTGCGTGCGGACCCCTAAGAGCCAGCGCGGGATGCGTTTCGAACTGTCCGGATGCCACAGCGTCAGGCTTTATAAGCCGAAGTTCTGCGGGGTGTGTACGGACGGCCGCTGCTGCACGCCTCACACCACCGTCACGGCCGAGGTGGAGTTCCGCTGTCCCGAGGGAGACTCTTTCAGGAAGAAGATGATGTTCATTAAGACCTGCTCCTGTCATCATGATTGCCCCCGTGAGAACGACATCTTCCTCGCCTCAAACTCACGGAGAATGATCGGGGACTATGATAATGACATGTGAGGAGCTGTCCCGTGTAACACACTCACACTGACGATCAAGCACATGTGCACATGAGGCAGCTCCCTGTTTTACTGGACCCTGATATTCTCACGACTCGTGAGCAGAAAAAACGAGAATGTTTGACATGACGTGGGCATCGATAATGGCCCTGCAAACTTTTCTTCTCTTTTTTTGTCTTTTGTGATGCTCTGAAGTCATCTGGCTGTTTCTGACTGGTCCTGCTACAGTAGACCTAAAGCACTGAGAACTTTGTGTTAGAAAGATAGTTCACTCAGAAATGACATTTCTGTCATCATTTACTCAACCTCATGTTGTTTCAAACCTGTTCCTTAACGGTTTCAGAATACAAAAAGAGTTTTTGATGCAGCTTTTTTCCAGGAAAATTCAGTCACCATATCTGTAAAGCTCACCACAGAACCAAAACCGAAATATAGCCCATAAAAGTGTTTCACTATTTTCCAGATTCTGAAGTCGTGATGTAATTTGGCACAAGGAACAGTCTAAGATTTAAATCAATAACAATTTGGTCACTATACAATGTCATTGTGTAGAAAAAGCTGCATGGATTTTCTTAAAAAAATTCTCCTTTCGTTCTGGAACAAAATGTCATGGGTTTGGAAAAGTGTGGGGTTAAACAATTACTTTTTTTTTTTTTTGGATTTTGTAAATGTATTGTTTTAGTTATTTTTGGGTTAACTATTCCTTTAAGACATTGTGGATATGAAGTTATTAATTAAATCATTCATATAATGAGTTAATTTCGAGAACGTTTTCCTCAATACAGGAATAGACTGAAATGACAATAATGTAATCATACACCTGATATGTATTTTTTTTTTCATTTAATTCGTCAATTGGTTTATCTTTATTATTATTATTATTTTTTTACCTTATAACAAGGAATTATATTTAAAAACCGACCTTAATAACTTTTAATATTTGTATCTAATTGAACCCAATCTGTCAAGTATGAAAATCACTAATGAGTCCCAAAGTATTTTGGGAAGAAAACACTCCAACAAATGAGGCTGGATAATGAGATACTGCCTATGTTGTTTACTGTTTATTTAATAGGAAATGACTCCTTGTAAAGGAACTGAACAATGACGAATACACCTTGTGTAAATACTGTAAGAAGACCGTGTACAGATCGTACTAATTTATGTAACTGTCGTTTAACTCTTAAATGTAGTGTTGTATGTGTACTGTATTACTCTGTGTTCATTGTAATCACCTGGCAATGATAGCAGCAAGTTCTTTTCTGATGCACTTTTATTTTCCAATAAAGAAATTATATTTTTATATATATATTCTGTGGATTATTGATTTTTAAAGTCACTTTTTTAATACACAAGCATTCATAAGAGTTACAGGTCTACAGAGTGCTGCTTTAAGCTTATGTCTTCAGACAGGGGCTAACATAACACAACATTCATTTACACTCGTCCATCTTTTTTCATTTCTTGGTTACAGTGAGACACAACAGAAGTGAATGAGGCCAGTTTGGCCAAAATATCACTCATTGTTTTAAAAGTATAGCCACACAAAACACAAAAATATCTTTTTGGTAATTAATATAATGCTACAAGCTCATCTAACTGTAGCACACCCGCCGTCTGACTGGAGGTGCTGCAGTAAGTTTTCTGTTTAAATAAACAAGGAGAGACACAGTTTTGCTGCTTTTAGTCATGGAGTCGCTCTTGTAATCATTTATTATAACAAGTCAAAGATTGTATCATTTTACATATATTTGTTGTATAATTTAATCACAATGTCTTAGGTCACCTTGCATGTGACTCAACCCAAACACTAATAAACGTGTTGCATAAGGCTTGTACAAGTTTTCTTACACTCAATCTGTATTTCTGTCATATAACTCAGTATCTCCTTCCTTTACATCACTATACATTGCAGTCTCCCTTGTATGTGCAAAAATGTTATAAGCCACTGTATAACTAAAAAGTTGAGCGAACCATTAATTACACGATATATAAACATTGAAACTGAATTACTATATAGAGCAAATATACTTAAACAGAAGGAAGATCATTAAAACATCATATCAAAACAATAACAGCATATAATATTCAAAAGGTATATATAGATATTTTAACATGTATGGCAATTGCTCAATACATCACTTTACATGCTACAAACACAATTATAAAACTGTAAACACAATAAACATTACATTACTTTGGGTATTCAGTGTGTTGGAGCCTCTAACAATTTGGATGGTCTTATATTAATACAAGGCCTAACGCCAAAACACCCGCGAAAGAATCAGCTTTTTCATAAACACAAACAATGTCTCTTTTAAACATCTTAATTTGACCCAGGAAATGTATATTACCCTCCTGCAACCACATACACATGAAATCGACATTTTCTTTAATGTTTTATATCCTTGGTGATCGATTTCACCCACCTGTTTAAATAAACAAGGAGAGACACAGTTTTGCTGCTTTTAGTCATGGAGTCGCTCTTGTAATGGCCTCTTCTCTGCGACTCACCTTTAATCACACAGTACCTAATCAGCACAGCGTCTCCCCCTACTGTCCACTAAGATCACTACGCATCACCATTAACCCTAATAACAGTAAACAACTTTATAAACAGAAATTAAATAATTAAACACATGGGAAAATAAAACAAATTATTCCTGTGACTACACGTACAGGGTGTCACACTCTCCCTGACAAAAAGAAATGGCCCCACACAACACTGACCCCTGAACCCTTATAAACATTTTTCCCAATTACACAAACAATCTACTCAGATGCAACCAATTTCAAGATTCCTTTGTCAAAGTGTAATCTGTGTGTTAATTGCTCATGGTCATGTAAGTGTACGTGTCTTAGTTCCATTTTCTTGTGAGTACTAATTCTCTAGTGTCCACAAAAGTTAGTATAATATGATAAAGGAGGATGGGAACCTATCTGATAAGCAAATGTAGGAGGAACATAAGCACAAGTCACATATACTGGTCCCTGTACCCCATTTGAGTAGTATGGTAACTGCTGTGTCGGCATAAATTGAGCAGCCCCGATCTCAGTGGTGAGTTCATAATTGGGCTGACCCAATGAGGGGTAAGTAAAGACCCGTGTGGGTTTCCTTTCTCTGCTTGATTTTCTCACATATACATCTTCAGCTTTTCCTATTGAACTACCCATTTGTCTTTCTCCCTTCACAGATACCATCTCTCTCTGCTCATCCTCCATCATCTCAGGTTCTAGGGCCACAGATAAGTCAGTTGATGGGTGAGTTGCCTCCGACTCAGGTAAGTATTCTTCCTGTACTCCTACAGCAATCCCTTCATTCCTTGCAGGTCTATCCTCACCTTTTCCCCATCCCCGATCTTCTCTTTCGTACGCTTCAGAAATAATCCTTCTCTGCTCAGCTCTCGGCTTTTCTGAGGATCGCAACCAGTAGTATGCTCTCGGAGCATCACTGTCATCTGAACATGAATCACTTGAATTTGCTTCTTCAGGCTGTCTTGCTGATTTTAACAATCTTTGTTTCCTTCCCTTAGGTCTACATAGGTTGTTAGCTCCCGGAGGTGGCGGATCTACAGGTAGGTCGTTAACCAGGTGAAGCAGGTTCCGATGCAAGGTACGTATCGTCGCCGGATTTTGACCTCCACTGGACTCGGGGTATACATGATAGACTGGGCCATCTCCTACTCTTTCTTTGACTACATGCACTGTTTTCTCCCAATATGACCTTAACTTTCCAGGCCCACCTCGTTCACTCAGGTTCCGAACCAGAACTCGATCTCCGGGTTGCAGCACAACACCACGAAGGTGCTGGTCATAGTATTTCTTGTTCCGTGCACTCGCTTGTTTACTGTTGTCCGAAGCTAGTTTATAAGCATCAGCCATCCGTTGGGCCCACTTCTCTGCATACTCTCGAGGTGAGTATTGGCCATCCTCTGATCTTAGACCAAACAACAAGTCTATGGGCAAGCGAGGGTGACGTCCATACAGAAGGAAGAATGGAGAGAACCCTGTGGCCTCATGCTTAGTGCAATTGTAAGCATGCACTACCTTTGGGAGGTGATCTTTCCACCTGTCCTTTTCTTTCTCCTCCAGCGTTCTCAACATTTGTAGCAGGGTGCGATTGAAGCGTTCTGCTGGATTTGCTTGGGGGTGATAAGGTGTTGTTCTTGAATTGCTGACACCTGTCAACCGCTGCAAAGTTGCAAAGAGATGGTTCTCGAATTCACGGCCTTGGTCATGATGAAGCCGAGAAGGGTAACCAAATCTTGGGATATAGTCATTAAATATCCTCTCAGCTGCCGTCCTTCCAGACTTGTCTCTTGTCGGGTACGCCTGGGCAAATCTGGTAAAATGGTCCACCAGGACCAGGATATATTCGTATCCACCACGACTCCGCTCCAGGTGGAGGTAATCGATGGACACCAGATCCAGTGGGCAACTTGAGGTAAGACTTCCCATCGGGGCTCTGATCTTCACCACTGGTTTCTTTTGCTTCACGCATTGGCACTGCTGGGTGACATAGTGCTCGATCTCCTTCTTCATAAAAGGCCAGTAGAATCTGTTCCTTGCTAAGTCCAGAACACGTTCCGTCCCAACATGACCCATGTCATTGTGTAGCTGTTTCAAGGCCACCTGTTTAAACTTAGCTGGAAGAACAAGTTGAGATCTGTGACTGGTCTTACGAAAGAGCTGTCCATTTTGGAGATCCAATTTTCTCCACTCATACAACAGTCTCTTGAGGCCTCCTTTTGCAGTTTTCATCACGTCAGGTGTAATCTCCCCACCACTCTCTTTTAATTCGATCACCTTACCAACAACAGGATCTTCCCTCTGAGCTGCTCTCACCTCAGAGTGATCAAGCGTCATAAACCTCTTTCCAAATAGGCACTCTACATCCTCTTGACGTGCATTAAGAGCTGCAACCCAAGCAACATCTTTCTCTTGGTCAGCCTGAAGTCCTTCCCATGTGGCCCGGACCACCTCCTCGGTGAGAACTTCAGTACATGCAGTTATAAACTTATCGATATCGAGGGGACATCGAGAGAGCATGTCTGCATCCATGTTCACTTTGCCTGGTCTGTAGCGAATGTCAAATCTGAAGTCCGCCAATTCTCCAACCCATCTATGTCCAACCGCATTGAGTTTGGCCGTCCTGAGGACATACGTCAATGGGTTGTTGTCTGTGAAGACTGTAAAGTGTGGCGCATAGAACAAGTAATCGCGGAACTTCTCACAGACCGCCCATTTGAGTGCCAAAAACTCAAGCTTGCCGGAGTGGAGCCTATAACTTCTCTCAGCAGGAGTCAACGTCCTGGAACCATAGCCAATGACTCTGAGCCGGCCCTCTTGCTGTTGGTAGAGCACAGCCCCAAGCCCCTGTTCGGACGCATCTGTATGGAGTACAAATGGAAGTTCAAAGTTCGGGTAAGCTAGTACTGGGGGAGTGGTTAGCGCCTCAATGAGTCTCTCCAACACACCTTGGTGCACACTCGTCCACTCTACTTTTGCACGGGATGGTAACTGATTTCCTCTTTTCCCAGCTTTACCAGATTTATTCTGCTCCTCAACTGCTATTGTTCCCCGAGACTGGAGGAGCTCATACAGTGGTTTAGCGATTCGTGAAAAATCCTGGATGAAGGTGCGGTAATAACTGAGGAACCCCAACAATCGCCGCAACTCCCCAACGGTGGTGGGCTTTTGCTCTTTTAGGGAGAGGACCGCTTCTAGGTCTTTTGGGTCGATGCGAACACCATCCTCTGAAACTAGTCTTCCCACATATCTGACCTCCCTCTTGAAGAGCTCACACTTTGCTGGCCTCAACTTTACCCCATGATCCTTCAGTACTCTAAGAACTCTCCTAAGTCCCTGGACATGATCACTGAATGTTTTGCCAAAGCAAAGTATGTCATCAAGATATGGTATGCATAATTCATCTCTCAGTGAATCCACCATTCCCTCCATACTCCTCTGGAATGCCGCTGGTGCGTTAGCCAATCCAAAAGGTATGCGCACCCACTCATATAGTCCCCAAGGGGTCGTGAATGCAGTAAGGTGTCGAGATCCCTCTGCCATGAATCCCTGATGGTAGGCCTTCCCCTGATCTAAGATTGAAAACCATCGGTAGCCTCCAAGGGTGTCAATAAGGTCCTGGATCCGGGGAAGTGGATGTCGGTCTGGAACTGTCTTCTGATTCAATAATCTGTAGTCTATACACAGTCTCAGCGTGCCATCTTTCTTCCGGACACACACCACCGGGGCTGCATACGGAGACTTTGACTTTACCACCCAACCCCGAGCTAGTAAGTCCTGGACGTATTCCTTCACTTCCTTATACAGGGGTTTTGGGATGGAGGCATAGGCTCGCTGAACAGGGATGTCATCCTTCAGGTTAATTGTCATCTGTAAGCTTGGGATACACCCAATATCATCATCCCCATGGGAGAAGACGCTGGCTTCTTCATGAAGCATGCCTTTGACTATTTTCTGCTGTTCTTCTTCCAGATGACTTAAATCGACCGGCGGATGCCACAAACTGTCTGCCCTGCAGTCGTCCTCCTGTACTTGGGAACCTGGTTTTTCTCCCCGGCTCATTGGTAGGTCACCATTTTTTTTCCAGGTCTTGTTGCTCCGTTTTGATAATACTAGCTATAGTCTGTATACTTCCTAGAGGTGTATGTCGTCTTATAGTGACTTCCCAAGTGTTAGGGTTGCACAAGGGAACCCTAACATATGGCCGATCTGTCCCCTCTAATTCCATAAGACCTTCTCCAATGTCTAATTGAGTCAATGATGCACTCTCCTCATTGGACTCGAACAGCACTACTGGCTCCGAAAATTTCAAGTCAACCGGTACCTCACATTTTACATGAGTAACTTGGCCTGTTGGTATGACAACATCTCTAGGGCCAACTGTGACAACAGCCTCAGGGTGCACATGGGGTTGTTCCTGAATGAGGTTCACTATCGCGTTGACTTGTTCACCTTTGATGTCCAGGGCTATCTTTAGTAGTTCTGAAAATGCACATAGGCCCTGTTCAGTGTCCTCCTTTCCTCTTATTAGTTCCTCTATGACATTAAACCCCAGCAACGGCCGCTCTAATGGTATCTTCCCCACAAGGAAAGGCACTTGAATAACCAAACTTGGGTCATCATTCCCAGGCAGGTTCACTGTCAGTTCTACCCATCCCTCAAATGGCAACGGTTCTCCATTAACAGCTGAAACACTGAAATCGCTCCCATTGACTATCTCTGACAGCGGTCTCAGAGTTTGTTCTGGTAAGTATTTACTCTTCCAGTTGTGATCGATTATACTCACTTGTGCTCCTGTGTCCAGTAGAGCGGTTACTGCAAAACCATGGATGTGGCACTTGAGGATAGCTTTCTTCCCAATGAGCTGGGCTACACGATCACGGGGATGTTCTCTTTGGTTTGACGAATCAGCTGTTCTAACCATACGAGCTTCTTTCTCCTTAACCTGGGGCTGGGGATGCACGGTCACTGTTCGCCCCTTGTCAGTGGCCGCTGGTCGTTTCCCGAAACCTTTTCCCTCCTTAGGCAGCCCACCGCAAGATGTCCTTCCTCACCACACGAAAAGCAATGATTGCAAACGGTAACATCTTTGCTACTACATCTGGGACACCTCTGTCTACGATGCTTTCGCTGCATCTGGGAATCAGGGACTTTGCACGAACCTTCTGTTGTTCTCGCCCTTGCAAGTGATTCAACAGTCTTTGTAAGAGCTTCAATTTGTGCACTTAGACGACGAATCGTCTCAGTTTGATCAATTTGTCTATTGCAATCTGCATTCCTACCTTGGCTGGACTCACACTGGGCGCTGAGGGCATTCGACACTCTTTGACGTGAAGCTTGTCCCAACCGACGTTGTCTTTCACTCTCGTCACTGGCTATCTGAGTTACTTGGCGCAGAAGTGCCTCATCTGTAACCAGCCGGTTTGTAAGCAGAGGTTTCAATTCTGTGCGAAACTGGTTGTACTTAGCAGCCATGCCCTGATAAATTGTTCTCAGAAACACATTTTGAATTGTCTGTTCGTCATACTCCAGGTCTGTGACAGCTTGCTTAGACAGGAAAATTAGTTTCTGTTTCAGGCCAATCAATCTATACAGGAATTGTTGGGGAGTCTCGTTGTCATTCTGTTTACCGCACATTAACTCCTGGAAGAGCTCAGAGCTACTTCTCTCATTCAAATGTGACTGTAGGAAACTCTTTAACTCTTGGATTGTCAGTCCCTCCTTGTTAACTAACATGTCCTTAAAGTTCCCTGGCTTAATGACTCTCAGGACACCTCTGATGATATCATTTTCACTGTGGTTAGCTGCTAGTCCTTCATCTATTTGCTTGGTTACACTTGTGTAGCTTATATCAGAGGTACTGTCACCAATCTGCCCCCCCTGAATTTTGAACTCCCTGTGTTGGAACGGCAGTAGCTGAAGATCACGGAGAGAAATCATACTTTCCCTTTTTCCACCACTCGCCTCACGAGCTACATTCACAGGCAAGCTACAACTAATCTGGGGAGATTCTGATTTACTAGGGTTGGCATCAATTTTGTATTGTGCTAGTTTTCGCCCTAACTCTTCATAGCTATTTACCAATTGGTTATATTCCATCTGTTGTGTCTGCGTGTGTGTGGTAAGTGTAGGTTGTTGTGGTGGTGTAAGTGACTCAGTGTCATGCAAAGCAGAACTGACATTACGTTTCTGGATTATCAAATCAACACGGTCTTTCAACAGGAGCAGGTGAGACAAACCCCCATCTTCTAATCCTAGAAGAGAGTCACTGGCCATGTAATCAACAATGTACTCAAAGCAACACTCTTCGTCAGTTATATCCAACCTGTTTCTTTCTGGGTCTGTAGCTGGCTCCAGACAATCCATCAGGCTGATCAGTTCATCATGGGTTAGCTGATGAAGCTTTTTCTTGATTTCCCACACCGTTGCTTTTCTCTCGCTAGAAGTCATTTCATAGACGATCCTGAAACTGATGGGTTCACCCTTGGCTCACACCACGCTGCAATGCTCCTCCCCAGCCAGGAAACACCTTCACTGCCGAACCTTGGTTCTCCTGCTGCTCTCGAGCTGCCCTTCGTGGTCCTTACGCCGATCACCCGTCACTCAGCCGTCCTTTGGTTCATTTGCATTGGATCCGCGTACCAGCAGGTGGCGCTAGATCCCGGACGAGCCCCCAAAATCTGTAGCACACCCGCCGTCTGACTGGAGGTGCTGCAGTAAGTTTTCTGTTTAAATAAACAAGGAGAGACACAGTTTTGCTGCTTTTAGTCATGGAGTCGCTCTTGTAATCATTTATTATAACAAGTCAAAGATTGTATCATTTTACATATATTTGTTGTATAATTTAATCACAATGTCTTAGGTCACCTTGCATGTGACTCAACCCAAACACTAATAAACGTGTTGCATAAGGCTTGTACAAGTTTTCTTACACTCAATCTGTATTTCTGTCATATAACTCAGTATCTCCTTCCTTTACATCACTATACATTGCAGTCTCCCTTGTATGTGCAAAAATGTTATAAGCCACTGTATAACTAAAAAGTTGAGCGAACCATTAATTACACGATATATAAACATTGAAACTGAATTACTATATAGAGCAAATATACTTAAACAGAAGGAAGATCATTAAAACATCATATCAAAACAATAACAGCATATAATATTCAAAAGGTATATATAGATATTTTAACATGTATGGCAATTGCTCAATACATCACTTTACATGCTACAAACACAATTATAAAACTGTAAACACAATAAACATTACATTACTTTGGGTATTCAGTGTGTTGGAGCCTCTAACAATTTGGATGGTCTTATATTAATACAAGGCCTAACGCCAAAACACCCGCGAAAGAATCAGCTTTTTCATAAACACAAACAATGTCTCTTTTAAACATCTTAATTTGACCCAGGAAATGTATATTACCCTCCTGCAACCACATACACATGAAATCGACATTTTCTTTAATGTTTTATATCCTTGGTGATCGATTTCACCCACCTGTTTAAATAAACAAGGAGAGACACAGTTTTGCTGCTTTTAGTCATGGAGTCGCTCTTGTAATGGCCTCTTCTCTGCGACTCACCTTTAATCACACAGTACCTAATCAGCACAGCGTCTCCCCCTACTGTCCACTAAGATCACTACGCATCACCATTAACCCTAATAACAGTAAACAACTTTATAAACAGAAATTAAATAATTAAACACATGGGAAAATAAAACAAATTATTCCTGTGACTACACGTACAGGGTGTCACATAACAAAAAGCTCATCTTGTTCTGAATGCAGAATATTCCTTATTGTTTACCCTAAAATTTTAATACTGTCATCTTTTAATCACCGTCTTGTTAATATAAACCCATAAAACTTGAGCTGTATGGATGTGCATTGCAGTGTGTATATACAAGTAAAAGATTCAAGTCTCTTCAGAATTGGATTAAACCTATCTGAAGCCTTATTTTTGAAGAATTTTTGGCACTTCCAAGATGCAGATGTGTTTGTGAACAGTGAATGGGTGCCATCAGACTGGGAGTTCAAACAGCTGATAAAAATCCAGTTATACACAAGACTCCAATCCATTGTTAACGTGTTTATAAAGTGAAAATACAGTACGTGTGTTCATTAGAAACAAATCCATTATGTTTAACCTTCCAGCCAAAAATAACAATACTTATTATTATTATTTAGAACTGTTTTGGATTGTGCTTGACAATGGTTGATCTTTGCATATTTCTCTCCTGATTCAGACAAGATGAATTTTTTTTATCACTGGAGAAAGCAATATTTTAGATAGAAGACTTATATTTTAGCTGAAACTAACAGTAATATAATATTATATAAAATAATATGAAATAATAATATAGATTTGTTTACAAACAAAAAGCAGTTTGTGAATTACTTAAAATAATTTTGGATTACTGCGATGTTTTGACTTTATTTTCTGATGGCACCCATTCACTGTACAGGATCCACTGATCAACAAACCGACACTTGTTCCATAATGCAAACACGGATGTGTTCATGAATGAATAAAGGTTTCATTTTCATTAAAAAAATATGATTTATTTTTTCTCTTTCAATATATGCGGTCAAGTAGACCCTTCTGAAGTAGGCTCACAGGCATTAACCCTGCTAGGTGTTGAACCTAGGACCAGTTTGCAGATGTTTCACCACCACATCACCCACAACAGAAAGGAAATCGTGATTTGAACATCAGCTAGGGCGCATCATCAGAGAAGAGCTGTGACGCTCGCCTACGAGATCTCAGCGTCCACACAAAAACCTATTATTGTACTGGAAAACCACGGGGATAAAGGACAGTGCCTTTTCTTCGCCTCAGGTAAACACTTACCTTTTCTGGGATCGCCGTTTAAGCCGCCCGGTCAGAATAGTGAAGGTTAACGTCCCTGACTAGTAGCGTTATCTCGCGTGCGGCAGCGGAGCCGTTATTGCTGAGGTGTAACGTGCCATGCTGATTGACAGTTAATGTTGCTATAGTTACAGCAGTGACCGTTAAAAACGTTTCGCGCCGTCAGCTGGATCAGCGCGTGCATTAGACCGTTCAAATAAAACACATTAAAGACATTCCAAGCTGGATTTATTGGAGAATCGGATAGAGATGACCATTCTGCTCGCGTTAGCACGATTATTATCGCATTGCTCTGGCGTGAGATCTGTCGTTTTGATGCGGTGTCGTTGTCATTTTATGGTATTATTTCGCAATGTCCGACCATTTCAGTCATGTAATGCAGATTTGAAGCATATGGGTCCGTTTCTATCCGTGTCAGCTCAGCAGATGTGAGTTATGTAATGCATATGCATTATTATGGTGTTATTTATCGTACTGCAGAGAAATTGGCAATCTCTCACTCATCTCCCCCTCACTTAAATGTCATGTAGATGTCAACGTGTTCTAGAGGAAAAGAAGAGCAGTTTAACGCAGATTAGCAATATTTACATTGATTTAGGGTTTTACAGCTGTTTTTAGACGTTTGTGCAGTCTCATGTGTTTATGGTAAAATCATTGATTGAAGTATTCAAGAGGCTACAGTGTTCTTACATGCCCTTGAGGACTCCCTGATTGTAGGAAAAATATGTCTCCTTAATGGTGTAAACTGTGATAGCATTGTACAGATTTGCTGGAAGCTTCACTTTGGCTCACCCACCCCTGAAATCAAACCCTGAAAATGCAATGATTTATGAAACACATGCACCGCACAACTTTTCAAACTCCACTGGAAGCATGTTACATCACAGAGTAGGGGAAACAGGGAAAAGGGGAGAAGAAGGGTGAATTAATGTATAATTAATGACCAGAGAGTTTTTGCTTTGCATGTGTTAAACAGCTCGGTTCCAGTAAATACAACTCAATGAGAAACAGCACATACAATATGCTGGGTTCATTCAGAGGGATGGATGTATGTCATGAACATGTTATGTAATGTATCACAGTGCAGGTGGATTAGGGTCTGGGTATACGTTAGCCAGTAGGTTTATGTTAAAAGTTGTAGGGGAAATGCAGTTATAAATGCTCAGGTGGGCATTGTTTTATGAAGAGTATAGTAGCTGAGTTTGTACGGGTGGTTTTTATTGAGATCTTAAAGTGTTAAACTGTGCTTTGTGTTTTTTGATGTGTTGTTGAGGGTGTTGTCTTAATGCTTCTTTGCTGATGTGCTCAGTATGGGATTTCACCATTTTTATGAATCCAATAATAGCTGTGTTGTCAGCATATCAGAAGATTTTATTGAGCTGTGAGGGGATGTGAAGTGGTTCGTCTAGAGAGAAAACAGCAAAGATGAATGTTAAGTTCTCAAAGCTGAATCCTGATTGTCATATTCACAATTGTTCTGGGTTTGAGACTGCAATATACAGTTGTTGTTTTTTTCTGTCATGTATGATACTTAACGCAGTCTGCCATTTTTAGTAGTTCAGCACATATTTATTTGTATGGATTTATAAAAGCTTAATGTATTAATATTTCTGTGACAATGTCTGGTTCTTTGAAAGAGCGGCCCTAAGTTTTTGGAATAGAATATAATAGAATATATTAGAATAGAATAGAGGTTTTATGTCTTTGTGTTAGACCAAGAGGGTTTTATTTAACAAAATTAATCATTATATAAATTAAGAATCATGTAAATTGTAACGATGAGCCAGAGACGTGCGGATCCATATGCAGAACTTTTATTATAAGGATGGTCAGACAGGCAATAATCAGTAATGGCATCAGGTATGTCAGTGATATCCAGAATCAATAACAGAAACAAGCAGATGTCTGGGGAAGCAGCAGAGAATCAGAGTCGGTATAAACAATCCAAAGGTCAGGTATAGAAGGAACAAACGGAACAAAAGGAAAAACGCTCGGAAATGTCAGACAGGCTAAACAAGACTTCGCAATGAGTGCCTGTGTGAGAGCAGCTTTTTTGTGTATGGAAATGAGGTGCAGGTGTGAGTGCAATCAGTCCCAGGTATGAGGTCTTGTGGCAAATGCAGTTCATGATGGGTCTTGAGTGAGTCCTGAGTGGAGTGCCCTCTGGGAAGAGCTATGGAGGAGGAAGGGCTGACAATGATGGAGGAGCAGGTGGCGGAGGAGCCCGAGGTGGAGAGCTGATGAGCCAGGGTGACGATGAGGATCCGGAAGGCCAAGACGGAGCAGATGGCGTCGGCTACTCACGTGGAGGTGGGGATCTGAAAGACCACGGTGGAGCCGGGGTGACAGAGAACTGAGGAGGAGACGAAGGGATGAAGGAGCCTGACTGAGCCAGAAAGACAAAGGGACGAGGCACAGCCGGAATAGTGGAGTCCCAAGGCACAGGATGGTCGATGCCGAACCAAGGCAGAGCCGGAGGGACGAGGGAGCCTGGGGGAGCTAGTGGACTGCCACGGCAGAGAGGAGGGAGCTAGTAGCCAGGGTTGAGCCGACGGGTCCATGGCCCAAGGTGAAGTCCAGGGCTTAGAGGCTGGAGGTGGAGTCAAGGGATGCTCCAGCCCCAGTGACGCTGGAGGATGGCAGTCCCGCAGAACTTGCACCATGCTGATGCTGGGCTGAGGGCGATCAGATGAGCTGCCAGTGGTGGGGGATGCTGGAGTGGGTGGGTGGGGGTGGAAGCCCATGTTAAAAAGCCCATGTTGCAGGTCAACCACCACTGTCGATTAATGGGTACACAAATCACTCAATATACATACATGTATATCAATTTTAAAATGTCTCAAAAATGGTATTAAAGAACAGTTTTTTAAGTTTTTGGTATTAACTGGTATTAACTTGGTATTTTGGTATTTTTGTTTTTTTTTATGCAATTCAGTGATGACGTCATATTGGGGAGAAGTGGAGGAGGAAATGTAGCTTCAGTCTAGTATTAGAACTAAGACGACTGACTGGGATGAGGAAGAGGTGGCAAGAGCCAACATTTATGATGGCCTGCTGCTGTACAATTTCGAACCTGCCAGATGTGAGAGGGCAAATTAAGAAATGGCAAGAACTGTTGGCCATCAAAGCCAGTTAAATGCATCGTCCGAGGAGAATGAGTGGAGAGTTGGTGAAGTGTCCTGGTGAGTTGCTATCGTTTAGCAACGCAGTAATGAGCACTGGAGCTAGTCTACGAGCAGCAGTGCACAATAACGGCATATATTTAATTTTTTTTACTGTCATTGAATAGCACAGAGTGAAAAATCAAAGTTTTCTTTATATCTAGTGGCAGTGATCCTGACGTTAGTTCAGAAAAGTAACCTTTGTCATAGTGTCGTAGTACTGGTAAACTTTGTCATCTAGAAAAATAGAAGGCATCATGCTAGCTATATGGGTGTTTCTAAGCGTTTATCTCTTTCTCCAGTGAAAATGTTGTTGCAAATGTAGCCGCGTGTCTGTCGCTGTGTTTGGCAGGCGCCTGTGTGGGCGGTGCCGTCCTATGGAAACTGCATTGACAGCTTGTGGTGTTGGGAACTGAGTGCGTTTTGGTCGCTGTTGGTTGATATCTATCTATCTATCTATCTATCTATCTATCTATCTATCTATCTATCTATCTATCTGTCTGTCCGTCTGTCTGTCTACCTATCTATCTCTATGTATTTATCTATTTATCTACAATCTGAATACTCTCGTCTACTACTCCTCTCTCTAGTCTCTCTCAATGCTCTCAAGGCGGGTTATGGCAAATTCTCTGCCCAAGGTGACGTGATGCAATGCATTGTGGGGGAAAGGAGAATCGTTGCAAACTGCTGTAAGATATTACCTACTTTTTCATATTATATTTCGTTTTTTGATACCGAACAACATAAAATACAATGGATAACAGTTTAAATGTTTATTACCAACAAGAAAATTGCAAATTCGATGAAAAATTAACCCTGCAACACGGCAACTCATGAACAGGAACCCCTCTTGGGCTAGACATGGGAACAGGAACTTTCTCTGGGCTTTATTGGGAAATGGGAGCCCATTCAGGGGTTTTCCCAGTCTATAAGGTCCTCCTTGAAGTCCATCAGTCCCAGCTGTATAATCAGCTGACCCTCAGCCACAGTGCAGTGGGCGGAGCTTCACTCCACGCTCTCTCTCTATTGGCCGCATGCTCTCTTACAGTGGGCTCTGTTGCCGGCTTTTGAGATTTTGTGCTGTTTCAAACTAGTGGAAGGAAAACATCCAAAAGACACTGTTAAGTGTTTCTTTTATAGCACTTTATCTGTTTGTGTCAATAGATACAATACATATTTTTTAAGTTTTTTTCTCCAACACTGAGCCATAAATCTCCACTTCAGTAGCACTCACACACACCAAACATTACAGAGGGATTTGTTCATATATATTTTCCTTGATTATAAACAACATTTTATTCCCCCCAAAATTGTTAAAATATACTGAATTCTGGCTGTTCAAAGTATTTTCTGAATTATGGAGTGACAAAAAAAAGATACCCAGAATTCCCTCTGTAAAAACATTTGACTCTAATATGTAAAAAAATAATAATAATTAAACTGACTTAATCTTGTGTTCAGATTTTTGTACTAGACATTTTGGCAAATTAGCGCATATTTCATTAAATAATGCCTCATTTGCATATTTAAACATAACATTTTTGAATACTTGTAATACAAAAAATGTTTGCAATATTCAATGTAATCAATCAACTGGGTAAGTAAGGTGATAACTATTAGTTATTTCTTTTACCCTATTCACCTGCAGTGTCTCGCCTTAAGACCATTAATAGCATGTTATTATATTAACTAAATGAAAAAAATATATACGTTTTTAGGGTTTTTCAAAACTTAAGTTCATCTTTATATGTAACTTCATAATTATAATGAACTAAAATACACTAATGTAATTTCCACTGAAACTTGTACATCATGTATTTACATAAATAGTACGTAATTACACATTTGTAATGATTAAGTTACAATTTAGTACATTTAGTAAAAGTACTACATACTATTTCAAAGTATGTTTTTAATGTGTTTAGAAACACTAATGACAGTGAACTCTTAGTACACTAAAGTGGCCTTTTATTTTGTTAATATTGTATTATCTGCAAGTTCAGAAAAAAAAGTATTCTACATGTGCTCATTCAGCTAAGCACACTTCATTTTCACAAGGGTTTTCAGCCCTGACTCTGAACTGAATGCTTTCACCGATGATTTTTAATACTTTAAGCAGTAATTGCAGACTATTGCATTATTATTACCTCTCATCAGTGTCAGAAAGTGGATACAAACTTGTCTTTTTTTGTTTCGAATAAGGTTAAAGACATTTTCCATTTATTTCCAGTCCTAATTAAGCTGTACTGGCATGCTTTGGAAATGACCACTTAAAATAAAAACACAATGAAAGCATAAATCTATGCACCATAGACTTTAACTGTTCATGTGTAACTCTGAACACAATAAGGACTGCCATTTTTATCCTAACCTTTGTGGTGAAATCTTAAAGTAATGATGACATCTCGTCTCTTCTCTTTGGAAGACGTGAAACTGTATTCCCAGGTTGTCTAAACATGGATTTTTCCTGTGTATTAAAGACACCTCTGTAATCCCATCTTCACATCTGAAAGTGTTTAGCAGGATTTTCCATAGAAAGCATAAAGTGACAAGTGAAAAGCAACACACAAAGATCATGGAATAGTCCATCAGTTTGGTGTACTATAATAAAAGTCATCTGAAGTAATAGCTCTGTGTGAGGAGCAGAGTTTAAGATGAGTTATTTTTCTCCCAAAAAAAACTTGGTATCCATTCCGTCCTCTTGTGATCAAGTCATGTTCTTCATTATCTTTTGGAAATGTAATTTAGGGGAGCAAGAAAGGCTGTGGAGAAAAGCAGCATCGGGATAATGAAATACGAGGCACCTGTCTTCAGCTTTATGGGAGTTTGGTTTCATTCTGGGCAACATTAAATATTGAACATTACTAGCGAGTGATAAGAACAAGAGAAAGTATTTATAGAGAGCTAGCTCATATTTTCACCTACTATATTTTTCCAGACTGCTGAGGTAGAAAGAACTGTCCAAGTTTCCTGGGTTTAAAGTAGCAATACTGTATAAGTGCCTCTTACATTCTTCTCTTTAGTGGGATTTGACCATGCTTTTAAGTCTACATGAAATCAAAATGTACTTTATTTACTTCATTAGCTCAGATTGACTAAGTATGCTTACAGTTTATCTGTCTTCAGAGGTGTTTCTGATTTGTTTTCTCTGCCTCTCTTGCTTCTGTTTTCACGACTGAACTGGATCATCCTTCACTGGCTGCTGATGTCGTTGGAAACGGTCTGATGTGATTTGTGGTGAGTCTGTCCTTTTACTTCTAATCTTTATATTGAGATCTGCAAAGCTCAGCACAACAAAAAGGTCACAGTATGCTTCTGTCAGTGAACTCACATTAGTTTAATGCAGTGTGAGGTATCAGTCTTCCCTGCGCTAAATACAGTGTGCTAAGCAGCATGAAAGCAGAAATCTATGCTCTCTTCTGCCCCGACTTCATATTTCTGGCTGTCAAGTGTAAGATTTTAAGAAAATCCAAAAATTGTATTTAAAACAGCGATTGAGAAAGTACAGCTATCTAGAGACGGACAGATGGAATCAGATCAGTGTATCTGTGCTGTCAGAGATGAGGCCTGAAACACAAAACCTCAGGCTGATGAAGGTTTCACAGGGTTCAGACTCTGACAGATGATGGGAAATGGGAACAGACTGCAAAGAGATCTTTTACAAAACCCTGCTTAGGAAATAGCTTCCAGAAAAGGGTATACAATTAATTAATTATATTTATTTACTTATATTTGAATAAAATGTAAGGCTTTAAAGATGAAATTACTGTAAAATACTGTAAATTCCTTTTATGAATTTCTAGTTGCAGTTGTAAACTATTATACTGTAAAACCTCACAACAGGTTCATTCATGTACTTCATTCATTCATATTCATGTATATATATATATATATATATATATATATATATATATATATATATATATATTTAGTCACAGTGTTCTCTACTGTGGACATAGCATGATATGAATAAAATATAATTTTTCAATTTTTTCTTATGCTCTAAAAAAAAAATCGTGTCTCAGGAGGATATATCATACTTTATTTGCTTCATTTTGTGAGCCAGAGATAAAAATGAGCGCATATTTACAGAGTGTCAGCAGATGTCAGCAGAGAGTCAGATGAGGAAACGGAGGAACAGGTGGCCACTGGCTTGAGCTCTGGATTAACAACATGCCAGACAGCAAAACACAAAAACAGACCAAAATATTCATCCCAGCAGGAAACAGTGACACTCAAAAACACCCCGAGGAAGAGAGCAAGTACACTGGATGAGTTCATCACAAAAAAGTATTTGTAAACAAAACAGAACAAAAAAGATGATGGAACAAATACTTTTATTCTGGATGCAATTAATCCAGAATAATATATATATATATATATATATATATATATATATATATATATATACATATATATATATATATATATATATATATATATATATATATATATATATATATATTAAAGTATGCCATTTAATACATAAACTGTTTGTTTGTTGTATTAAATGTATTTTATTTTATTATTTCATTTTATTTTATTTTACCCAGCTGTTAAACTGTATATTTCATTTGCTGTCTTACTGTTACTAATTGTATCTTGCCTCATTGTATGGCAACAAAAATGTTTCCACTTACACTGCCATTTAATAATTCATAGTAAAAAATTGTGTATTTTTCACATTTTTTATAAGGGCCTTTTGCCAACCCAAGCTGCAATTTCCAAGGCGAAAAAACATCAGCAGCATTACTGTGAAATATATACTGTGATTGAAACTGAATTTTCAGCATCGTTCCTCCAGTCTTCAGTGTCACATGATTTTCAGAAATCATTACAATATGCGGATTTGCTGCTCATGAAACATTTCTGATTATTATCAATGTAGATTAATGCTGTCAGTTTTGCTGCTGCATCAAGAAAAAAAAAAAAAAATGAATACGTTTATTCAACAAGAACAGACTGAATTGATCAAAGTCTACAGTAATGGCACTTATAATTACAAAAGATTTCTATTTCAAAGGTTCAAATTTCTATCCATTTACTAAGGAGCTGTTTTCAGCATTTAGAACATAACTGAGCACCAATAATAAACGATCAGCAAATCAGATTCATTTCTGAAGGATCATGTGACACCGAAGACTGTGATCTATTTATGTATTTTGATCAAATGAATGCAGGCTTGGTGAGCGTAATAGACTTCCCTTGAACAACAACAGTAAAATCTGTATTATTCCTGCATGTATTTTCCTGCCAGTGATGATAGTGTTTATCTTCATTACTGTTTGTAAAAGTAAAGCTTTGTGTGAAGTCTCTAGACATCCTGAGATGCTGCGTTTGAAACACAGACAGAGTGCTGATGATTTTTGACTTCGCTAATGATCCCCTAAATCTCTGGCCCATGTTAGCGTTAGCGCGTCTGACATGACTCCTCCGGCAGGACGTCTCATACGGCCTGTCAGGTTAGAGATGCGCTGCTTGGCGAGCAGTAATTAGGGCTTTGGTGCCCAGCTGGTGCCACTAGCATAGATGTGAATGGAGAAGATCTGGAGGAGGAGATGCAGGAGGTTCTGGAAGGACGGGGTGTGATTGTCTGCCTTCTGTCCCGCCCATCTCTGGGGACTGGGACTGTCTGCTTGCTGCTGTCATTCTGTTTGAGCAGATGTATGGCCCTTTAAATTAGTGAAGGGAAGGGCCAATTCTCCTGATGTGGGAACCACAGGAGACCAGAATGTCACAGACAGAGATCCATATACTATTAATTATCAATCAAACCAGCCTCTAATAAAAGATACAGTTATGTTTCCAAAAAAAAAAAAAAAGGACAAAGCTTTATGACGTCCCTCGAGGTCTCTTATGTTTTAAAACCAGTAATATTTCAATCATGCTTGAAGTTTCTAAGTTCCAAAAGTGGGTTTTCTCAGTGATCCTGTTTTTGGATCCCAAAGAACCTTTGCATGAACTGTTCTATAAAGTACTTCTAAAGTGTGAAGAACATTTTAATATTCTAAAAACGTAATCTAAATATTCCATGGATGTTAAAGGTTCTTCAATGAAGTCACTAAAGAACCCTTATTTTTAAGACTGTTTGCTGAATGCTCCTCCACACCAGAACAAATAAATGTGTGCAAATAGAAATGCACATGCACTTTTAGTTTGTGCAGTTTCGCTAGGGCGCCACCATCATGCATTATTTACTAGTAGTGATGGATGATGGCATATTCTGAGGGCAGAGGGGTCACTCCAAACCCTCCAGTCACAATTATTGTGTGCTTTAACAAAACTCTGAGATTTACTACAGTCTAATGGAGAAGGTAGTCCATAAATAGCAGGAGACACCGCATAACTGAACCTGAATTATGAGGTTTATATCTGAGATTTGTGACAATAACTATTTTATTTTTTTTTTATTTTTGCTTCAAAAGAAATGGTAATAAAATAAAATGGCTCAAAAATACATACAAAAATGAAATACAATACAATTAAATAAAATAATAAACGAAATAAAATTTAATTAAAATAAATTAAATAATTTAGAGGAGGTGGAGATTTTTCCACTTAAAGAGCAAAACTTTTATCGGATGTTACTAAAATGAAATGAATCCAGCTGCGTCTGATAATATTTGTGTATTTTATTTTATTTGGGGGTTATGAAGCTGATAAAAAGCGGTTTGTTTTTCAAGACGAATCCGGTTGATCCCGTTTCTAAGTCTCCTTGGTTACGATGCTGCTACAGCTTTAGCGCAGGGACCGAAGCTCAGTGTTCTCGCGTCTGATTGGCTCATTCCTATCTCTGCTCGTCTCCCATTGGTCGCCTTTCCAAATACGCTCGGCTCATTGCATAGCTAGACCCCCCTTTTTACTAGAATCTAAACACCGTTTTAAAACAGCTTGGATGATTTTGTTCATGAGTTTGCTCGTTGTGTGAAATCTGAGGGAAAGCGGTTTCTGGATAGCTTGTGCTGGATTATTTCTACTCGTTGATGAATTAAAGGGAAAGGTAAGAGAGCAAGCTGGATTATGTATTGTGTGATGCTCGCGAGGACGGGGATCTGTTGACATTTGTTTTGTTTTGTTTTTTCACATTAGGCGCCATTTTCAGACATTTCATTCACTTGCACCTGCTCATACATTATGACCCTCAATATTAATGTTTTTTTTTTTGATGGACAGCTATCAAAAAACTATAAAATCCCTAAAGTTATAGTCGAGAGCTCTGATTTGTTGTATTGTTTCGTCGCTTTGTTGGCGGGCTGTTCGCATCTCATAGATCTAATGGTTAATAGCACTCAGTACATGCAAATATTTTCAGTTCTTAACCGCTTTGCTTTTAAATATCCCAAATTAGTCGCGGAATGTATCATTTCTGATGCAGTTTTATGTCCTCTGGGTCGTGTCCTGGGAAAATGTCTCGTGAGAGAATAAAGCGCTTGTTTACGTTTCTTCAGACAGGTGTATTACGCCAAACAACGTTGTATTGATATTTCAGTGTTTATTACTAAATCTTGTTGTGTATAACACGGTTGTTACTCGGTTTGATTAGGGTAGATAGCTAATTAGATTATATACGATCAAATTAAGGGCGCTGGAGTTATCTTGGTTCTTTCTTTCTTTCTGAAACGTGCTTCAAATGGTGACATCCAAATCGGCTATTTCATTCGGTATTATTTAATAATACAGAATAAATGTGGCTGCACCAAACAATAATTATGTTTAAATGTCAGATGTCCTTCTGCATCATCATCAGTCTCCCACAGTGTTGAAGTCAACTAATGCTCACATGCAGTGAGTCCTGGAGACTTAGCATTGCATTTCAACCCCCAGGCAATGTTACTATAATAGATACCTTCAGTTTATTGTCTCTGTGCTTTGGCATCAGTCTGAGCCCATTCAGAAATCTTATGCAATCAATCCCCATTTATAAACAGAAGTGGTTTAGCCTTTGTATTTGTTAAAAAAAAAAAAAATAGACAGAGATGTGTCATAAAAATGCCGTTTTCTTTTGATTAACATGCTATTTTCTGAATGTGCATGTTGTTTGCACGCTCTTTGCTATCATTCTGTTGTGCAGCAAAAGCACTCATGAGTTATGTCTGTTTATAGCACAAACAGATAAATGGTTTCGGTTCCTTAAGGTCTCTCTGGTGTTTGTTTGTTCTTGACAGCCCAGCAACTTCTGCACATGATGCATTTCAGATCAGAAGGAGGTCTAACACACTATTTGGGTTCATCAGGGTTTGTGTGTTTCTGTTGAAATTAGAAATTCTTTGTAGAATTATGATTTGTGAGAGTTCATAAGCTCGCCCCACCTGGAGTGTTTAATGGCTGAAGTGTTATTGTTTGGGGCTCAGGGTGTTGTAAATGGTTCTGTTATGCTTTCTGTTTCTCGTTGATCTGTAATATTTCGTTTTCGTAATTCAAGTTTCTTGAATTTTCAGTTTTCTTTGTTTGTTAAATGTTTTTTTGGTAGTTCTTCTGTTTCTCTCTTTCTGCCTTTTTTCCCTGGTGTTTTCTGTCTGTTTTGCTCCCGCTGTCTCGAGCGACCGCCCCCATCTGTTTCGTGTCCATGGAGATCAGGTGCACTGTGTGACCATGTGGTCATTGATTGGTTTGATTGTTCTGAGTTCATCCTTCTGAGCCCCTGTGTGTGTGTGTGTGTGTGTGTGTTTCACGGCCCCAGCCATTACCCTTTGGGTGTCCCAAGAGGAATCTCTCATTTTGTTAATTTGGTCATATTTGGTCTGTCCATCAGTGGTTTGCTGAAAATTGGCATCTTAATTTGGTTTATCGGACCTATCTCTGATTGGACGCTTGTTTATCAGATCTAGAGGCTCTCAAAAGGTAAAGTGTGCAATTTTGGCAACATTAGTGGCACCAAATGGAATTACAAAAACAACTAGTCATTACTTTTTAAGAAAATATGAGAGTGATTGCTCAGAATGTGATCTGGTTGCATTATCTAGGTTTGTTTCATAAAAACATTTACTTTAAAAAGTTATTTTTAAAAGGTGAATTAGTTTAATTGAAATTTTTAAAAGAATATGTAAGTGTATTCATGAAGTCAGCCTGCTAATATCTTGCTTATCGTCTCAGCACATCAAACTGGAATACGGAAAAGGATTTTAACATCAGAAAGATAATAGACACTTAAGGTTTAATGGTCAAAACATATAGCGTCTCCCTCCATGTTCTGCGTTTCTGTTGTCTATGTAAATCGAGATTGCTTAGGCAACAGTTTTCTGGGTCATTCACAGCTGGCTCCTGTCCTTGAGCCCAGGGTGAGCAGAAACCGGGCGTCTAAAGATGCAGACCAACATTACAATGAGAGCAAGAACAACTGACAGTGAGATCCAGAAGCTTGTTCACACTACGTTAGAGAGAGAGAGCGTTTCTGTCTAATCCAGCACAGGACCCCGATTAATTTGAAAGCCGCTTTCCAGTCTTAAGCTCACTTTCTGCATACAGCACTTAGGCTTTCCACAACTCCGTTTACTCTGTCTTCCCATCGTTTACTGTCACCGAACCCCTAAAGTGCCTCTGTTGATGTGGCATCAGTGCTGGGGTGACTGGAGGTAAACACAGAAGAAGAAACTAGTGTGAAATGATGCACCCAGAGGAAGGCATTGTTGTTGTGCATCCATCCAATCAAGAGCCAAATTGTATGTATATGTGTTTTAAAGGAATAGAGCCTTTCACTGAGCTGAGGATGTTCACGTTGCTCTTTTCCATACATCTGATGCAAAACAATGAGTTTGTGTAGTTCACACTTGTATATAAGTTAGTGATTTTGTTCATAGCGCTTAGTCCTGAAGTGAAAGTGTGTGATTTGCGTGGCTGCTGGTGTGAGTGTGTTTGTGTTGGGTGTGCTGTCACACCTGCTCCTGTGGGGTCCCCGCTTGCTGTTTTTATGCCCAATCAGCAGCTCTTGCTCCTGCCAGCCAATCACAGTGCAGCATTCCAGAGCAGGAGCTGTTATTCCTGGGGATTTATCCAGAGATTTCCAGGATCCTTTCTCAATCCCCCAGAATAATGGAGGATAGATTTTAATAGTGGATATGCATTTTCAGATTATGCTAAATAGTTTAACCAGCTAGAAATACTCTTGTTGAGTGCAGTCTAAAATTATTTTGCTGAAACTGTTGGAAAAAGAAGTTGAGAAAGAGCTTTATTCAGAATTAGAAAGCGTTATTGCCGAGTGTGTTTACACTCACCAGGAATTTGTCTTGATGTTAGGAGCTTCCAGTTTATAGATTGTTTATAGATGTAAAAAAGATATATATTTTCCCATTTTTAAGTTTGCATGACAAAGTGTAGACTATAGTGTCACTGGGCAGAAATGGCTCCAAAGAGCACGTGTGAGGTTGGTCGGTTGGCCAGAAGCCATCAGTCCGTCCTAATAATTGAGTCCTGATGGACTGCAGCATCAGTGTGCTGGACTGAGACGTGTGAGTCTGCTCTCTGACTGTATAATATAGTATGCTAATATACTGCTGCTTTTACACATCTTGTTTTTGAAAACCGATCTGTGCTTCCTGGAACATTTCCACATGAATCCCCTGATTAGCTTGATGTTTGTAAATAAACACAAATATAGTCTAGATGTTTAATGATGCTCTGTTTTTATTAATTACAGTGATGCTGTACTACTGAACAAACACACAGTGAACTTGATGATTATTAAAACAAAACTTTGTCAGTCAAAAGCATTTGTTCTGCATAGTCAAAAAAAGAGAAAAAGTACAAAAGCTGTCCCTTTGAGTGATACCTTTTTTAAACGCACACCTTTGTACCTTATTTGCTCCTAAAGGGTGCATATCTCAAAAGTATAAATTTATTACCTAAATAGTACATATTTGTACTAGGGCTGGACGATGTGGCCAAAATGTATATCATGATAAAGTTTCTTAATTTGGGCCGATACGATATAATTCCGATAACGATATAAACACTATTTAAAAAGCCTCATAAAAACTGCCAAGAATGCAAACAACAGATGTCTGTTATTATGAAAAATGAACTTGCCAAGTATAATATATATATATATGTATGTATAAAATGCAAACAAAAGGTGGAAGAATATTGCTGTATATTTTATTTAGCTATACAACCTAACCCGTGTCTCTTCCAGAGAAAAGCAGGACTGGTATGAAGCTAGGTCTGTGAAGATAATGAGTATTGATGTGTCAGTTTAATCTGATCTTGGGTTCTTGTGGGATTGATTATGATCTGTGTCAATAATTTGAGTGTGTTCCTTTATGAAGTGTGTCAGGACAGGTCAGAGGTCTCTGTGTGTATGTGTGTGTGTGTGTGTGTGTGTGTGTGTGTGTGTGTGTGTGTGTGTGAGATAAGGAAGATGGCTTCAGCAACTATACACAGACGTGTTGTTGTTGTGGACGTGAGTTTTGCCTGCTGTCATCTGAACACAGTTGACTGTAATACACTGTAAGGGTTGCACTGAGATATAATTGGATGAGTGTGTGTGTGTGTGTGTATCTGCACTTGATGCATAAGAGGATGATGGGGTATGTGTGTGTGTTTGTACCTGTGCGTTTAGGTGAACTGTAAAGGGATGATGTTGTGCGTGGGCAGTGTCGAGGATGATTTTGTGAGTGTGTGTGTGTGTGTTTATATAATTTAGAGAGCTGTAATTAGATAAAGTTGTGGGTGTCCAATGGCAAAAATGGGATAAAAGTCTGTTTTGGTTCATGGGGAGTGTGTATTTTAAAAGAGTTATAAGTGATGTAATTTCCATATGAGCGTTTTGTGATGTATTGATAGATGGCAGATGCAGCAGGGAGATGGAGAAGTGTGTGTGTGTGTGTGTGTGTGTGGAGGGGGAGGGGACTATAGAGAGTGGATTAGTGTAAATACAGTGGTATTAGCGGCCAGAGGATCCAAACAAAAACAGAGCTTCAGAGAGTTTGTTCAGTGGAGTATTCTTAATAGTCATTACTATTCTGTTGAACGTGTATTTTATTTATTATTATCAAAACTAAAATACTAATTTATTTATAGATAAAGTGTTTGTACAGTGGAACAGTGGAGTAATCGTTATTATGTTGTTATTAAATGTTTATTTAAAGGGGCGGTATGTAGGGTTGACACCGAGTGGCTGAACTAGGAATTGCAGTCCAAATTCAAAATATTGGAGAGTTTTTTTCACATGGTCCCTCCTCCCCAGATTTGACACACACACACACACACACACACACACACACACACACACACACACACACACACAGGTTGCCAGATTGATGACACCAACAGGAGCGAGCCCACTTGATAAATGAAACAAAATGTGTTTTTTAGGCCAACTGCTAACCCGGGGTACTGAAATACAGTTGGGTAAACTGGCAGTGGGCGGGTTTCAGAAACCAAAACAGAGACAGACATTCCGGCCGGACACATATTTTCAAAGAAGAATAACTTACTGCAGCATTGCTTTTCAGATAAACAAATATGTCAACATCTTACAGTATTTTTATGCTTTAGTAGAGTCAAAATCATACAGCACCTTTAAAGGTGCCATACATACATGAAAATCCCTCACCTTTCGGCGAAATTCACCATTTTGAAACCAATGAATTTGGTGAGTGATGGTTTCAATAATTTTAATATTTTCTGGTTTATATAAGTTAAGTTACCCAGGAGCTCTTATGACATGGACTTAGCCAACGTTAGCTATAGCTTGATGAATTGAGTCATTGAACACAGCAGGAGAGAACGCAACGTTAGCCAGCTAACATTGGAAAATTGGAAAATTATTAGCAAAAGGCTACCGTTTTTGAGGAGGTAGATTTTGAGGTGAGTGGATTGACAAGGCAGAAGGGAAAGTGGTCCATCGTTCTATCAATAAGCAGACCTGCCAACCTGTATGCAATTTGCGTAGAGGATACGCATTTTGACTTGAAAGTAATGGCTGAAGTTAAGTTTCTCCAGCTCTCCCAAGGTTGGCAAAAAAGCATCTCAAAATGCATTAGACTGATGCTTTAAAATATGGAATATTACAATTTTTCTTATGGGGGAGCATGCCCTCTGACCCCCCTAGAGGGGTAATATCCTTCTCACCTTTATAACCCCTGAACCGCCTTCATGCCTGGCCATAGAACACAAAAATCACTTTTATAAGGTGTTTGGACACAGTTGTGTAGCCGCAGTGTGTGAAAACACCAGCCTATAATGGTAAAAATCCACTTACTCATTGTTTTATAATCCCTTAAAAATCATAAACCTGTCATAAATCTCTCCACAAGAGCAGTTCCAGACTATGACGTTATAGTCAGTGAAAGTCCCGCCCATCTGTGACACTCTCTGCCTTATTAGCATACACAGCCCTGAGTGAGAAGCTGCGGTCCACCATTACTGTTCTCTTGCTGTAGCTGCTGGAGGTACACTTTCAGCGCCAGAGAGCCATTAAAATATGGGATGGGATGCTCCAATTAACATGGGAGTCTCCAAAATATGGTTAAGAAGGTATACACACACACACACACACACACACACACACACACACACCACTCAATATTCCTTTAATTATGGGCACATTCCATAGGATTAATGGGTTGTATACTGTAGAAACTGTATCTCTAACCCTACTCCTAAACCTACCCCTTACATTTTTTTCTTCTGTCACTGGTTTATTTATTTATTTATTTGTATGTCTGTTTTATTATGTACATTCATGTTTCTATTTGTATAATCAAATTTTTGTATTACTTGTTATCTGAACTTTGTCTGTTTTGACACTTTTGTTGTTGTAGATTTTGTCTGGTGGCTGACTGGTGTCCTGATGAGCTCAGCGTTGGTGTTGTCTGGTGATCAGGCAGGGTTCAGGACTCCAGCATGTCTAATGCGTCTCTGTCTCAGTTCTGTGTGTTTGTTTCAGTCATTGTGTCTGTAAATCCATGCCGTCACGCCCTCGGCCCCTCCTTCCTCCACCCCGCACCATTAATAACGGCCCTACAAAAGCATTGTAAAACACAAATGCATGTAGACAGTTCTCATACTGGCAGTGAACAGGATATTAGCAGTGTGACAGCGCCTGTAGAAAGGATGAGGTGGATTTGGTTGAGATATTGGACAGCCTGTGGGGAAAAGAGGCTCGTGTTTGTTTACTGTAATAACAGACGGGTCTAACAGGAAGCTTCCAGACATCCACACACCCGGCTCACCTGTTCCTCCGGGCCAGAAAAATGAGATGGACTGAATTATAGCCCTTTCCCACAGACACAGCGCAGAATACGAGACAGTTCTGGGACGGGAAAATGGGCTCTGCACCTGCTGGTCTCAAATCAGGAGCTGACGCAAAACAAAACTAGATCACTCCCATCATTATCAAGCAAGTTCTTCAGACTGGAAGCAGTTGACAGAAACCACATTACACACAGACTCGAGCCACTTCATTTACCCTTCATCTCTAATAAAATAAAAGGGTCATTCCGGGTCAACCCAACAAGTACAACTCTTCTTTTATAAGAAGAAAGTCAAAATATTAAGTCATGGATATATATATATATATATATATTTAGTGAGTAATCTAGATTTGCAGTCAATTTGGGTAAAAATGACTTTAGAAAGATGGCGGCATTGTTTATTTACAGACAGAGATTGGGTCTTTTAGTAAAATCTGTTGACTTTAGCAGTCTTTGCATAATGTTCCAATAGAGATAATTCAAAAATTAGGAAACCCCTAATTTTACCCTGAAGTTTGCAATGCATGGCTGTAACTCAAGAAGTATTCAATATATCTTAAAATCCTTTTAGATTTAAAGTTTTGTTTTGGTATCTTAACTTTTAAGGCTTTACATTGTTCCTTTTCTAGATATAAGAAAACTGCTGCTTTTTTCAGTGGTCAAAAACCAAATGTTGGTCACTATGCATACAACTGATACTAACCCTGTCACCTTTGGGTTACAAAGAAGAGAGATTGCTGAAGTCAACAGATTTTACTAATAGACTTAAAGTACCTGTCTCTGTGTAACAATTAAATGATGCTGCTGCCATCAGTCTACAAAATAGTGCTTTACTACATTATGCTTATCTTTCATCATAAAAAATATTATTAGGAAATTAGTTTGATTTGACATGGAATGACCCTGTTTTACTTACAAATTTCATGTTTTCAACTAGTAACGGTTTCATTGTTTCCAGTTGTGATCACAGACCGTCATGCTCTGTGTGTGTGTGTTTGTGCACAGGTTGCAGTGTGTGTCATCGTTTGACTCTCAGCTCAGTGTGTATGTGCGCGTTTGCTGCAGGTAGATTAAATTATTTAAATGGAAAATCTTCTGCAAAGTAGAAAGGCGCTGATAATCACACTGTTTGCAGCTGAATGGTTTAGTTGAGCAGATGCTGGGTGGGGATTTTGGTTTGTTAAGGACTTTAAGTAAATAAATGGAGAAGTTGAGAAGTTCAATTCCTGTTTGGTTTCATTTCAGAATGAGAAGTGTAGTATTTTGTATATAAGTATCCACTCTGTTGAGATGGAGTATTTTATTGTGTAGTATTCACACGGACCTTTCTGCAATTTTATATTTTGTCTTTTCTAATTTGCTCATTAACCGATTCCCTGCCATTGACAGAATTTTCCGGCTGTTTTTGCGTGTTTTCAGTGATATATGATAGGAGCCGCTATTAAACGTCTTCTGAAAGAGTACTGAATGTCTGGATCAAAAAAGAATCAGAAAAAAGCGATTGCATATGTAAACAGAAGTATATGTCAAATAACGCAATCACCATAAATCAAACAAACAGCATAATCAAACTTGCCAAACGTGAATGAAACGTCGTCCCAGGAAGTGTTGTAGCGCTGTAAAGTTTTGGGGGTGTTGATGGAAGTGATTGACTCCATCTATGTTCTGATTAACGATCTAAATCTGATCTGGACATCGTCTTTGAATATGACACATGAATTTCTTTTTGTACAAAATGTTGCTGTTTTTATGAAGGATACAAAAAATCCCCCTGAGGAACAGTGTAAGTTCTCTTTCACACTTCTTCGATTAATTTCCCAGCCCTACCATATAGCATACATGTTCACCCCATAGCAGATCTATACAGATGGAGCTGGGGAAGGTGGAGGGTTTCTAAAGCATGCTAAAACTGCTAAAGCAAGCACTAGTCAAATATTTGAATGTTGAGCAACTTGCTCATTGGCTACTGATACAGGAGAAGACCAATCAGCTGTGCCGTGTAAAAATGATGTCATTATGTCAGATTGCGCCAGACCTATCAGACTGCACCATCTGGAGTTTCATGCCAGAACTCTGTACGTGTTTTCCTCATGAGGACTGTTGGCTGATCCTCATGATGTGAGGGATTTTAGACTGTACTGTGCTTGTGGGGACATTTCAAAACCTGACTCACACACATTAAATGACAGGGATCATACTTGACCTGTTGATATATTGAGAATAATGTGATATTTGTTGTGAGAGGGAGGTTAAATGCATCTTAGTGCCAGATTAGTTGAATAAACATTATGACTCAAACAGAAGCAGCCTTTCTGCATGAATGGGATAGACTTTTTTAGTCCAGTCTGTCCTCAAGAGACTGCTTAAACTTGGACCCTCATAATGAGGCTTTGTAATTACTTTGCTAGTGAATGGGAAAGAACGACGGCTGAATAGCAGACCTGTGTGTGTGTGTGTGTGTGTGTGTGGACAAGATGATTAAACAGGGAGCTATTTGAGCCTGTATTCATTTACTTGTCTGTGTGCTGTAAACTAGAATGATAACTTAATAATCAATCATTTTATTAATTGTCATCTCCATTAATCTAGGTAAAAATAAAGCAAAAATAGTGTTGAAGTCGGCCTAGTTGAAATCACGGGCCACAGACCCAAGTTTCAATGCAATATCAGCTTGGAGGAGGGACTTTTTTTAGCTTTTGTACAGGTGGAGGATAGAGGGGACAATGGAGAGATAGTTTGGAGGATGGGACGGATGATGCGTTGAGTCAGGAGACATGAGGAAGTCCCTCAGTTTAGTCTGAATCTGTAGGGGACATCAGAACAGCATGAGAACATGTTCAGTGAGATCATGTTCTTTGTAGTCGCAGTGATTCTCTTTGATGTAATTCTTGTATAATACAGTAGTTAAGGTGCAGCCATTTTAGCGTTTTTCATGGGGGAAAAAAGTTCCAGTAGTGTAGTGAGATATGAAACACAGAAGTCACTTTCAAACCAAGCAGATTTCTGTTGGTCAGCTTGATAAATTCACTTGACCAACTTGAACCTCATGTGAAATCTGCATGGGAAAATATTGCATTTTCAGGTTGGTAAAATTAATTCATTGCATGGAGTAAAAAAAACCTGCTTGGTTTGAAAGTGACTTCTGTGTGAGTGGTGGTTATCTCATAGCTATGCTATTAAGAAGAATACAGCAGACCTTTTTTCCACTTGCTCTGATTTCACTAACGTGAGTGTACCTTTATGATCAGTCAACAGTTAAACACCGCATTCATAAACTTTGCATTCACTTACAAAACATTTATGTTGCCTCACAAAAAGTTTGCAGTGTAAATGTTATGTAATAGTAATGTGTTTCCCTGAGAAACTTTGTGTTCATTTGCATTACCCGCAAACCTTGCATTAAAAAAAAATTATATTCGCTGACTCCTAGTGTTGTCACGGTACCAAAATTTCAGTATTCGGTACCAATACCAGTGAAAATCCACGGTTCTCGGTACCAATTTTGGTACCAAAGGAAAACACAATAATATGCTAATTAAATTTTTTGGTAAATAAAGGGGATTTGCTATTAAAATTAAAACAAAGAAATATTGTGTGATTTATTTCTTTAACATTTTTTTTTAAAATATCTAGCAGTATCACATACATTCTACTAAATAATAGTAAAATTTTTGCACAATGCCTTTATGTAAAAATGAACTTATTTGGACGGGTTGCCGTGAATACCTTTAAATTGACACTGGTTTTACTCAAATGAAACGGTAAAATGCTTGTGAAGTGACTCAGAACAGTTCTGGTAATGTTATTGATGTATTTTATGTCCTCATTGAGACAGCAGATGCTGAAATTACTGCAAGCGTCACACGCTTCAGTCTATGTAGTAAACAAACCATTCATTCATTCACACAGGAATGCGCAGAACATGCAGGATTCATATTTTAACCAACTTTTACAGATACTGGTCCATGTACAGATTTGATTTGATTAATTTATGCTAACTTTTTCCATGACTGTCCATATTAAAATGTACGTTTCATTTTCATGACTGGATTTTGAGATTCCGTTGCGTTTTCTGCTTCGCAGAAATCATAGCGTTGTATGCGAACCGGGTTGACCGGGTTACTCGGTACCACTTGTACTTAAAGAAAGCTGCTACCTGGTACTTTTGTTCACTTTCAAAAGTATTGAAATATCAAAAGCACTGAAATAAAGTCTCACATTTGTAGCCAGCAGGGCAGGGCCAAGAGCCGTAGAAAATGGAGCTGGTGGGAGTGCCAACATTGTAATATTGTAACAATAAGATGTTAAAATATTATTTTCTTTACCAGTTTTGTGAAAGATTTCAAAAGTTTAGCAAGTGAATAGAAAAATTTCTCAAAGAACACAACCTTCATGGAAGAGAACACAAAAGCAATGAAATATATTTTTTCCATCACTGTGTGCTCTGTAGTTGTCATAGTATGGAATTAGGGCTGTCACAATATTAGATTTTTCATACCACGTTTATTGCGGTAAAAAGAATTTACAATATCGATATATCACAATATCTATAGAAAACTATAGAAAAATAAGTCTATAGGTGAATCAGCCACATTAATTTTACTTTGTTTATTTAGTTAGTTAGTTTTTCGTTTTACCCAATGAACATAAGGATACTGGTAAACACAGGAAACATGCATTTTCACTTCTTCTTCTTCAGGTCACAGCTGACGTGAGACTCTGGTTTTCTCTATATTCTTTGAAGCTCCCTATAAAAAAACGAGACAAAATACTGTCAAGTTCAACAGTATGATGAATAAATATTAACATCCAAACTGATGCTTTAACCTGTTCACTTGCGTACCCGTATTTTAATCTCTTTAACCTATAGTTTATGGTAGGTAGGTTATTTGCGTGTCGTGTTATCATAAGTGTCCTGTTCATTTTCAATATTGTGGTTATCGTCAGTACCAGTATATCGTCACACCCTAAATTAATATCATGTCGATATTTCCTGATTTGAATATCACGGTTACCGTCAGCTGGTTAGCTCAAGCCTCGTTGCTGCATGTGTGAGTGGACGCTGACACAGCTGACCTCAGGCAATACCCATAATGCTTTAGTGTGTAAATCTGCTGTGATGTCATCAGCTTTAGAGTAGGCTGGCTCACAAACATCTTTACCGAAGTGGTTTGTATGTGATCTCTGTGTAATTAGATTTAACACTAAACATATGAGCTTGTCATACTTGGATATGGCTTGACTGATAGACTGTTGCATTATTTGAAGGCACATACGAGTGTGAGGTTCTTTCAGTTGTTTTTGGGTTGTTAAAACTATTCAAGGTTCAGTGGAGATGCACAGAGTGCATCTGTCGTTGTGTGGCAGTGCTCAGTTTCTCTTACACCTAGATTGCAGAAGTGATTGAAAAAAGTTAAATGACAGCTTTGTGGGTTGAATAGAACAGTCCAACATTTAAATGATTCACTGAGACACTCATCGGATATCAGTACGTCTCTGATGAACTGTAATGAACATGCCAAGCACAGGGTCTGAGTAACCATATGGGCAATTGGAATCACAGTCAGGGTTAGGGTCCTGAAGAGGCAGCAGTGCAGACTCTTGTTCACGCGTAGTTGGACGCTTGAACATTTTGAACATTTGTTTTCATCTGTGCGTGAAACTCAGTTCACAAAAGACCAGGGATGCAAATTAGCACCCGCTACCAGCCAAATACGGGTGACAGGTAAACTCGCTTCACCTACCGGCTACCGTGGCGGGTAAATAAAAATAGCATACGGTTTCACCCGGCCGGTGGACAAAAAAGTTAATTTCCATCCCTGGTGTGTGTACAACACACAATAAAGTGTAATTTCATTCGAAGCAGCTCTGTGGAGAAAGGAAACTGGGCTCGAAACGGCGCCGTTGTTCCCAGTACAGTGTTTGCAGCTGAAGTTAGTGCCGCTGGCAGAGTGATATATTTGTTGGTTATTTACAGTACGTTTTATAGCACGCGCTCATGATATACAAGATCGCATGAAAAGTTGAATTTGTTAGCGCGCACAAGTTTCCGCATACTGTCACATCTGCGTCAAACCCCAGTAAGTTCATTCTCCTCCAGCATTCTACAACATTTTAGATTATATGTAAACTAACAAACAGTATTATCGGTTGCGTGTCAAATAACTGCTGTCCGGGCGATGCATTTTATTTTGAGTCTTCAAGTACTTTTTCAGAAGTTAGCTCTGTGGCTAGTAAGTTGTTATGCTGTTCATTTATTGTTTGTAGAAACAACATTGTATCGCTACACATGTTTGACAGCTCTGGCATGACAAGACATGTAAAACGATGTTGCGAGTTCGTTTGTCGACAGAGTAAAAGTTTGCGAGCCGAGATTTATTTCATTGATACAGTGTTGAACTGAGGAATCCTTTCCTTTGGAATTAAATACAACATTATTAAAGCGTACGAAAACTGTTTAGAATATCGCAAAAATGTTTCTGTGCTAAGGCTGGACGATTATGGCCTAAAATCAAAACCACGATTAATTTAACATTTTACCTCGATTACGATTAATGAAAGATTATTTTTTTTCTGTTTTGTTTTTTTGCCCTCATAGTTGACTGACAAGGTTTGTACTGTAAATATGATTGACTTATAAAGGTGGGATATTTTTTTCCATTGAAAGAGCGATCTGACATCATAGCTCACTATCAGCAGTTATTTGATCTATGTTCGTAACATTTCTTACAGATTATTGCTCTGTGTAAGAGTTAAATAAAGATCAGATAAAGATAAACTAGAATTAAAAGTTAGTGAACTAACTTTGATGTTGGCTTGGCCATCTTGGCCATGGGGCAAAAGAGCCACAGTACTTGTGTGCCCAACATTCTTGAGTTGCCCTGCTGCAAAAAAATAAAAATAATAATACCATAAAAAATACACCTGCAACAGTCTTTTTCCATGGTCCCTTGCTGTTGTCTTTTTTAATAAAAAGCCTAGGCTATGAGAACAGCTACGCCAGGGTTGTCTAGCTGAATGCGAAATAAGTCATGCAAAAACCATAATCTCCTAAATACTATTCAATTTAATCTTATTTTAATAGTACTGACAACATATTTTAAGTTATCACACTACTGAAAAATTAAAGAAGGGACACTATATATAGTATACTTCGGCAAGTCAAGAGCTAAACAAAAAGTCCTGTTTCATTACAAAATACTGTAACTTTTATAAACTTTATACTATCACCACAAAATTTTAATTAATATTTAGTAAAAAAATAATATTTCATAAAACTGAAACTTAAATATATTATTTCTATAGGCTATACAAAACAGAAAAGAAAAAAGACTAAATAAGAAACGCGCTGATTTTTCACGAGTAAACAACACGTATTTAACGCGTTAAATACGTGTTGTCTACGCGTGAAATACACGTATTTAACGTGCTGTTGACGCGTTAAAATTCACATGTATTTGACCCTCTTGGCCTTCCAGACACATTAGATATAATGAAGGGAAATGTGAAAAAAGGACATTGCGTTGTTTTGATATGGATTAATTTATCACAGAATATTTGTTCGGCAGTACTTGTTTTAAAAGTAGTTTAGAAGTAGACATGTCAAGCTTTCTATAGTTATCTCTCCCATGTCTCTTCGTTGAGTATTCATGGAGTTACAGTTCATTTTAATGAAGTGTTTGTAAATGAAGATCAGCGCAGACCAAGGCTGCAGACAGCACACCTTGTTTGTTATCTTTATTTTATAAGTACACAAAGTTTTGTTGTCATTATGTTTGTATCCAAAAAAAAGTAGACCCTTTACAGATTCGATTGATGTATTGCTCTTATCTGTACGATTAAAACTGAAAGTGTAATTTAAGTAATTTTCGGGGTTATCAGAAGAAAATGACTCAAAATGTGTATATGCGTTAATCGACTCCAGAGTTAAAAGGCTGTCGTGACTTTTTTTCCTTCCAGTATTCATAAGCTGTATCACGCTGTCAAATTATATGTCATTTTTCACACATAAACATATCAAAAACACCTGAATTCTGCTCTTGTTGTGTTCTAATGGGTGGACTAGTGCTGTGATATTATTTTTGGAATCTCTTAAAAAATGCTGATGAAGTGCTCATTTCTCTCTCGTCTTTCTCTCTGTTCTTTGGTCAGAGACATAATTTATTAATGAGATATCTGACCGAAAGCTTGACATGTCTACTTTTAAACTAAACAAGTGCTGCCGAACAAATATTCTGTGATAAAGTATGCGATGTCCTTTTTTCACGTCTCCCTTCTAATGTGTATGGAAGGCCAAGAGGGTCAAATACACGTTAAATACGTGTATTTCACGCGTAGACAACACGTATTTAAAGCGTTAAATACGCGTTGTTTACTCATGAAAAATCAGCGTGTATTTAACGTGTATTTCACGTTTTAAATACAAGTTAAATACACATGAAATACAAGTGAAGTATGCCTTAAAAATCAGTTTGAACAGGTCAGTGTAATTGGCTGCTGAGGACTTGGGTCAAACCACTTCTGTGTGCTTAGAGGGGTGTACCATTCATAGACAGGCAACCACCATTTAACATGCTATAGATCAGCTTATTCAGCCTTATTATTTAGTCTTTTTTCTTTTCTGTTTTGTATAGCCTATAAAAATAATATATTTAAGTTTCAGTTTTATGAAATATTTATTTTAAATATTAATTAAAATTTTGTGGTTATAGTATAACGTTTATAAAAGTTACAGTATTTTGTAATGAAACAGAACTTTTTGTTTAGCTCTTGACTCACCGAAGTATACTATATATAGTGTCCCTTCTTTAATTTTTCAGTAGTGTGATAACTTAAAATATGTTGTCAGTACTATTAAAATAAGATTAAATTGAATAGTATTTAGGAGATTATGGTTTTTGCATGACTTATTTCGCATTCAGCTAGACAACCCTGTCGTAGCTGTTATCATAGCCTAGGCTTTTTATTAAAAAAGAAAACAGCAAGGGACCATGGAAAAAGACTGAAATAAGGTGTAGTTTTTATGGTATTATTATTTTTTATTTTTTGCTGCGGGGCAACTCAAGAATGTTGGGCACACAAGTACTGTGGCTCTTTTGCCCCATGGCCAAGATGGCCAAGCCAACATCAAAGTTAGTTCACTAACTTTTAATTCTAGTTTATAAATGAGATCTGACCCGGTAATAATAACATATGTGGGTGATTCTCACGAAATCGTAGTTTCAAAGATTTCATATATGACATTTAAAAAAATGTTTGTATCAACAAATTTTCTTTTTAAGCATTAAGAGCCGGGTCTGAAGTGTCAGTGACCATAAATTTAAAAAAGTTTTACTGACAATTTAACAACTTTTTGAACATATTTTCCAAAACATGTCCTTAAAAATCTCATTACCGTAACACTCTGAAAAGTCCAGTGATGTGGGGAAAAATAATACATTTTCACATTTTTAAAAATGGTTTATTAACAGTCATGCACAGTTACTTGAAACTCTGGAATAACATATATTTTTATAATAAAATTTTTATGTGATTTTCAATTATTTCTCTCATTACCGCAACACCTTCTGCATTTTGCAGCCAATTTTTTTTTTTTTTCAGTAAAAACTGAAATATTTTCAAAATGATGTTGCAAACCTGAAAGAACATAATGTATAGATTCTGCACATACATTTAAAAGCAGACTACTATTTTTCAATTTCTTAAATAAATCTTAAAAGAACACATGTTGCGGTAATGATACATAGCTTACGAAAATGAGGTTCATGATTTCGGTAATGTTAATAGGCATATTAAGTATGTGGTATAGTCAAACAAATAATATTTAATGTAGAAAATAAATGAGATAATATTGGCATAAATTATTTTGCAGTGCTTCATAACTAGATAATATAGGGTATAAACACCAGGGGCCATTTTCACAAAATATTTTAGTATCCCAGTTTGGATTTCTTTTACCTTTGTACTAAATCTTACTGTCATATCAGCCATAATAATTCTAGTCTTATTTAAAAGGCTGCTTATACATATAACAATTATTTATAAGATGCAGACATGTAGAAGCTGACAATTAGCTGAACATATGCTTGTTTAATTATTGACACTCTAGTTCAAACTTTATTTGAATATTGCAACATTTTTATTTTTAAATCTTTATTTGATTATGGTAACATGATATCTCATTCTACAATATTTCTATTATAAAATAACTGACAGATACCCATCCCTTATCAGCCAATCACTGTGGGTGTAGTTAATAATCATGCTGACATCATCCATACCAAGAAGGTCGTCCTCACTCTTTTTCTTAGCTTAAGATTTCTCCCCATTCCTTAGTAAAATTCTGTCACAGCTGCTTTATGAATAGGTTTTATGAGAAGCAGTTTAAAGGGCACCCTGTGGTTTTCCACAAAAATAAATACTTAATAGTGCAATGTTAGAAAACAAACAAGACTAATATTAGTTTTGTAATTTTAGTTTTATTATTAAAAAAATATTCACAATACATTATTACAAAATAATGTTTCTCATTTTATTTTATATTTTATGTAATAATCATATAATTATGTAATAACTATTTATTAATAGTCATTGACAGTGGGAATGTAGTCTTTGATAACTCAAGTGGATTTTTTTCTTTCTACTGAAAGAGTTGGTTCTGGTAAAGAGTATACCCAAGTGTGAACCTAAAGTTTTTCCAAAATCGCTCATTCCTAAAAAGATGATTCACAATATATTTTTCTTTTTTCCTTAAAGATGTTCTCATTCAATTTAACCCTAACCATTCTATAATAATTGTTTTTGAATTAGAATTTAAAACTGCCGCATTTTTTATTTTTAAATACACTGCCATTCAAAAGTTTAGCATCAATAATAAAAAATAAAAAAAGTTTTTTTGAAGCTTCTTCTGCTCATCAAGGCTGCATTTATTTGATCAGAACTACAGTAAAAACAGTAATATTATGATAAAGTGATTGTTATCTTTTTAATATACTTTAAACCAGAATTTTATTTCTGTGGTGACAAAGCTGAATTTTTAGCATCATTACTCTAGGTTTCAGTGTCAAATGATCCTTTAGAAATTATTCTAATATGACATACAGCCAAGTATGGTGACCCATACTCAGAATTTGTGCTCTGCATTTAACCCATCCAAAGTGCACACACACAGCAGTGAACACACACACACACACACAAAGTTCTGTTGCTCAGTATAAAAATCATTACACTTATAGAAAGTCCTCATAATGATAGATGCACCAACATTTGTGTAGGCTTCCCAACAATTTTTGATAACTACTCCTACTGTAACCTCTAACCCATAATGTCTCTCTCCTTCCTGGGATTTGGTGGGTTGGTATAAAAGTTTTCTCTGAAATTGGTCACCCTAGCCTTTGCTTAAGCTTTTTTGTTTTGTTATTAAATAATATTTAATTTAATAACTCATTACATACATTTAACAATAGTCTGTATGATTAAATTCTCATTACCGAAAAAGAGGTTCTCTCTACCGCAACTGGCCTTAAATTGTTGCGGTGAGTGAAAATGGTGTTGCGGAGGATGAGGTGTCTTAGCATGTTTTGCTAACAACAGAGAAGCCATGATGATTTAGCTAATTTTTACTCTGTGTATATTATCAGTCATTAATTAAGTATATTTTCATAGAAAATTTGTAATCTAATATTTTTCTAAATGTGGAAAACTACCCGTTTCGGTGATGATAATCAATTTGTCGTGTTCACGTTCTGACAAGAGAATTTTACACTTTTAACTGGAACAATATGAAGATACCTGCCTACCTTGTTGGTATTTCGAAGGTTCTGCCTCATGTGTTGCTTAATTTAAAATCAAGATTTATATTAAAAAAACATTTGCGTGCGTTATTGACCCTCAAAAAATATTGCGGAGGATGAGAACATTAGTCATGGACACTTTATATTTCCACTATTGTATCATTATTATTATACATGAATATTCAGTCTGTCATTTTTCTGTCATGTGAAAAATTATAGAAGAATATCCATTTACTTTTTTCAGAATATTTTAATTGTAATTTGTTTAAATTACAACATAACATAAGTTAAGATACAGCTGGACGCATTGCGGTAATGAGAATTTCAGCAGAAAATGCAATAAAATGCAAAAATAATTAATTCCTATGTTGAAATTACTCTTTGTGCAAGGTAGAGAACAGTATTGTCTTTATTATGGTGTTTTTATATATTACTAAATTGCATGTTTAATATCTAAAATCACTAGTGACATGGCGTTTCAACTGTTTCGTGAGAATGACCCATGTTGGTTTAGCTTGTCAGTGTGAATGAAATGTGTAGCCTATTTATTTGTCCGATCTCGCCCCGAAATGCGGCTGTCATGTGGACTTCAAGTGTTCAGAGAAATACATCGCGAGCTCGTGGACATTTGGCTGCCGCGAATATATCATGTTATTACTTTTAACGGTTCAGAAACATCTGAATTTAGCTCTTGGTGTGTTCTAACGTGTGGATTGCGTGCAATCGCCGTTTTAAAAGGTCTTAAGAATGAATTCGCTCGTTGTGAGCTCCGTGGAGACAGCAGCAGTGATTCTTCTCTCATCTTTCTGACTGCTCTCTGCCCAGAAATAAATTATTAATGAGCCCTAACCCCTGTACTAATCAGATATGTTGGTTTATCTTGTCAGTTTGAGGGAAATTTTATTATTTACTTGTATTTTTAACCGGTTTTAAAAGTAAAACGAACCCGACTCCTCCCCTAAATCTCATTGCAACTTTAGGGGCGCAATTTTTCTCAGGCAATGTAAGTCTATGGGTAATGCATTTTTACATTTAAAAATTAATAAAAAAAAACTTTAAGTCTGATCACTCTGAAAAGATACAGCAACAAGCACCCCTCTATCCCGCAGGTGTCTGCCGAGTTTGGGGCTTGTTGCTTTAAAGCCCTAGGAGGAGTAGCGTTTAGAATTTATTCTCAGAAAAATAATTATAAGAAGAAGAAGAAAAAGAAGTTTAAATAGCATAACAGTATGTTGGCTTGTTGCCAAGTACAAGTGATTGCGTGTGTGAGTTAGTCATACCGTCTCTATATTATTGTGAAGCAGTGGGTTGTAAATAGCCTAGTTCCTTCAGAAGTAGAAAAATATGCTATAATAAGTTTTGAGATTCTAAGCTACTTTAGTGATAAATCACAGAACAGCGCTGACAACTAGTTTTTGCGTTCCTCTGTGCGCGCAATCTTCACAGCTGTTTATATGAGTGCTCGTGTCACAATGCAGCTGCGCGGAGGGGAGCTCGAAATAATAATACACATCCCACCGTCTAATCGCTTGAACGTCCAAACCATAAAACAAATACAACTGACAAAGTTTAGTGAAGACGCAAGACTCGCGCCATCGCTGTGTTGAACCGGTGTACACCTCAGTGTTTTGCTTTTATGCCACTGACTGGAAAGCAGAGTTATGTGTCTACACACATGGTAGTGTGCTGTTAATGGGGAAGTGTTAACAGGATTAAAAAACCGAAATAACCAACATGGGAAAATCACGTCGGTTAGAGGTCCTGAATTTTGATTACTTTTCGATTAATCGTCCAGCCCTATTCTGTGCATTAAAAAGTTGAGTGCCACTCCAATGTTTCAGGAATTGATCTTTTCTGGGATTTATTTCAGCCTACATTTAAAACAAGATCTGATTAACGTGAATCTTATCAATACTCTTCTCCTCTATATGTCACCCTTATTTCCCTTGCGCGATGTTACAACAGAAAGCCTGTGATTCATTCAGCGCTTATCATTTCAGATGTTATGAGCAAACGATACTGTGGATGAGAACCAATAACAAAGCCATTACGGGTGATTCTCAATGCTCAGGGGAAATACAATAGGAATACAAACAATCTGCAGAAGAATTTGACGCATAAGGTGCCATGATTTCTGCAAACAATTAATGAATGGCAGATACTAATGTAACTTACACACAAACTAAATCGTGGACGATGCTCGCAATGTTTTCAGCTTTGCTGTCTCACTTTGATGATATGAATACACGAATATCATCTCCAGCTGCTCTGAATTTGAGATCTGTTTAATTTGAGAAGACTACAATCACATCACATGCACAGCAGCTGCAAGTTCCTCACGGCAACCCGTCAAAATAAAAGTATAGTTTAACGTTAAGAAACGTCAGAATATATGACTATTTAGCAGTCTTAAGACATACTACTGCTGATACATATAAATACATTTTTATTTTTAAAGGAATAATCACATTTTCTTTTATATTTTTTTTATTTAACAGTAAACCTTTGTTGTGCAGCACTTTATTTGCCAAAAAATAAAAGGTTTTAATTTTCATTTGATTAGGATGAATTAAATTAATGTTTTATGCCTTCATTTGATTACCAGAAAAAAATTACAAAAACATTTTATAGGGTCCTATTATTGCTCAAAAAAGAAGCCTATACACAAAAATAATAGGTTTAAAATAAAGGCCTGTGGTTCTTAATTTTAATTTAATTTTATTAATTCACCATTTGTAAACTGGTGTTTACATTTTTTTAGAAATATCAATAGTATTTATATTAAAACGATATTCACTGAATGTAATAAAAAAAAAAGAGAATCAAATAGGATTAAGAGCTTGACATCTGAATCGATACCCAGCCCCAAATTTCAGTGCACTTACTTCCTGTTGCACATTTTCAAGTGCATACTGACCGAGACATACTTTGAAAATCCACTGGAAATAGTGTAGTATACGGACACTTTCAACAGTGCTGTAAAATAACCCGAAACGTCTCTTCCTGCAGCGACTGCCATGACCACAGACGAGGCGGAGAGCATTCATAAGAAGCAGGTGTGTGAGCAGCAGCAGGAAGAGGAGGACCCCTCTGCACAGGAGCCAGGCCCCGCTGACACCGCTCAGGACAGCCCCTCTGGCACCTCACCGCCCCCCAGGGGCTCGGAGGAGGAACAGGAGCTGAAGCCACGTCAGCGCACCTCCGCTGGCCGCAGCCTCTCCCGGCTCTTCTCCTCCTTCCTGAAGCGCCGCTCACAGTGCTCTGACGGCGAGGGGGCGGAGACAGAGAGGGCCCGGGACAAGGGCAGCCAGGAAGAACCCAAAGCTCCCATAGCGGACCCCGAGCCGGAACTGCGCATAGAGGGCGATGTTGCTCTAGACCAGCACTCAATCAGCAGTGCTGAAAACCAGGTGAGAAAGAGGATGGTATGAAAACTAGAGCCAGATTTTTGTGTGTATATATAACAGTGTTCATTTCGTCAACGAAGACGAGGATAAAAAATATTTGTTAACAAGCGTCGATGGGCTAAACCTAATATCTGATGATAAAAACTATGACGAAATTTATGCCGCCTCTTCGTAAACAGGACGAGAAGGGACTATAATATTTTTGGAGGACTACCAGACATAAAATGTGCATCCCTGTCATTGGATTGCAATAGGATAAAGGGCGTTCGCATATCTAGTCTCGGTATGGTAGCCGCAGTGGATAGATAAATTAACAAAATGCAAACTAGCGAACTGAAACAATGGCCTCAGCATACGAAAGGGGAAAAGAGTACGGTGTTTCCGGGGAGTCACAATTCATGGTCGATTTACTTAGCGATCCACTTCCATAGGCAGTACTGCACGCGATCAGTTCTCATTGCCCAAATACACACACAGCAGTCCAAATAACTGAACGGTGTCAGTAATACGTATGCCATGTCATTAATGTAAACAAGCGAAATATGTTTTAAATAAAAGTGCACTTTAAGTAAACCTACTGTATCTAAAAAAGAAAAAAATGAGTTTAATTTGTATCTTTTTCATATTTGTCTTATTATGCTTCTTTTTCAAAAAAGTTAAATTAAATTTATTATCTATATTATATATTAACAACTATAATTTGTATATGTTGCTCCCTTTTCACTATACTATTAAAGGTTCACACAAAAATGAAAATTGTCATAATTTATTCAAGTTTTTTCCAAATTCAATCCTTAATTGATTTGGTCTAAATAGAGAAGAATTAATGATTATTTTACTTTGAATACCTCATATAAAATAGCTACCAAAATAAATGTTGATAACTGCAGTTTGACTAAAATAATGACTAAAAGTAATGACTAAAAGTTGACAAAAATGCAATGACCTTTCGTCTACTAAAACTAGACTAAAACTATGAAAGACTAAAATGGCTAAAATGTGACTAAACCTACTAAGCATTTAGATAAAGACTAAGACTAAATCTAAAATGCCTGTCAAAATTAACACTGATATATAATATATGAAAAGGGCAAAAAGCACCATAAAAGTAGTGATGCACTGATATTTATTTTTTACTGGAACTGAAATGAAAGTTTTTATAGCTGAACATTAAAACCCTAATCATGTAATTAATTATATTTTAACAATCATCACTCAAATCTGAGTTGCATATAAGCATTTTTCTATTAACTATTTTAATGATATACTTATGTTTCTACTCAATAAAATATAAGCATTTAAACGTTGTCATAAAAACTTAAAGATGGTGGTAAAAAATGTAAGCTAACACAACAGTCCTTAAGCATTTCCAGTTTTGAGCATCCAAAAAGTATTGGATACATTTTGATAAAAATAAGTTACGACAGTCGTTTTGAGGTTAGTTGTTACTCAGTCACCTGCTGCTATCAGTTGGTTTGAAGTAGTTTGACAGCAAGCAGGAATATTTTTATATTGATAAATCAGCCCTAGCATCACCACAGCTGACATGCTAGCCTGTTGTAGCTTATCTATTTTGTTTGCATTAAAGAAGCGCTAATTAATCATCACCATTTGGGACAAAAGTGTTCCACACTTCTAAATTAAGTCTTCTGAAGCAAAACATTAAAGTATCTCTAAGACTTTTTAAAGTCAGAGCAATCCCGTGTGTGGGCTTACTTTTGACCTCAGGATGACAACTGGATGTTCTCACTGTTTGCATGTAGCAAGGGCAACTGAACTGTGGGGCTTCACACATCTCACATTCACATGTCGAGTTACGGTTAAAGGTTGCGTGTTAAAACCTCCAGCAGCACAGTTCACTAAAAGCTTTCAGAGAGACTTTTCTCACTGAACGGTTGGTATTTTAGGCATTGCTGACTTCTGTCAAAATGCTTCAGCTTTTTTCCCCCTTATGCTAGCATTTGATTATTTATTCTGCTCTCTTTTCTCTTGAATACGAAGTGTTTTAAAGGGATAGATCATCCAAAAATTAAAATTCTGTCCCAATTTTCTCACTCTCATGTTGTTCCAAACCTGTATGAATTTATTTTCTGTTGAATGCAAAAGAAGACATTTTCATTTATTTTTTTAATATCTTGATAAATCATGACCCCTTTCTAAAATCAAGCCATTCTCAGATTCCAACGAGAAACTTTAACCAAAGTATGTTATAGACTTTAAGACTCTAAAGAATCATATCAACTTGTGAAAAAAGGGGGACCAATGACCCCATGAAAATAAAAAAAGGTTGCACTGTAAAAAATGTTTTATAATCATCACTAGTATCATCAGTGACTTTAAAAAATGGCATTTAGTTTATGTTTTACACATACAAAATTATTGGTTATTGGCAATCAAGTTGGCTTACTTTCAAAAACTCTAAAATAATCATTCTGTAGAACCTTGGTTCTAAAAAGGAACACATTAGTCTTCCTCCAGCACATTAATTTTGTAGTAATATAAACTTTGGATTTTTAACTTATTTGTTTTCCTCCAGCAAATTGTAGCAGATCAGAAGAAAGACGCCGAGCTGGAGTCCGGCAAGGCAGAAAAGGGGGAGAAGGGGGAGAAGAAGAAGAAGGAAAAGAAGGAAAAGGAAAAGAAGGAGAAAGCAGACAAGGAGAAGCCGGAGAAGAAGGAGAAACCACAGAAAAAAGAGAAAGCAGAGAAGAAAGAGAAAAAGGAGAAAAAAGAGAAGGAGGAGAAGAAAAACGAGGACAAGGCCAAAGGACAGGAGGGAGAGAATGACAAGGAGTGTGAGAAGGAAAAAGAGAAAGTAGAGGAAGAGGCCAAGCTGGAAGACGCAGGTGCGGCAGAAACAGAGGTAAAGGAGGAAGGAGAAAAAGAGGAAGAAAAACAGGAGGATAACGCGGTGGCGGAGGAAGAGGAGGAGGAGGGGAAGAAGCAGAAAACATTTCGCCGCCCCAGGGTCATGCACTGCAAAATCAAGCTGCTGGATGATACTCTGTTCGAGTGTGAGCTCGAAGTAAGTGACACACACACACACACTGCTTTTGTTGCTTATCAAGAGTGCTGTATCGTTGTCTAGTCCCGCAAGAGCGACTCTGAAACTCAAGCATTGCTCAAGGGCTTTTACTTCCTTTGCTAATTAACTCTCAGACTACCCAGAGACTATTTCTGCTGATCTGACACTTTGGCCTGTTTTCGTTGCCATCGTAATGTGTGGCTCTTGTCTGAAACCCACTGAGCAGACTTGATTTCTGATATCTACAGAGACAGCACCCTTAGTGAAACAGAACATCCCTATTAGAATCAACTTGACCCGCAATTCTCGCTTTACATTCACAGCTAATTTTGCTGTTAACATGAAATATGAATGAAATATAAGGCAACTATTTTTATAGAACTTGAACCGTACAGGCCTAATTCAAAATTAGTTCTGCAAAATTCCACGTCTCAAACAGCTGTTACTTTGTCGTCACATGACCTCGTTACTTGCAGTTCCACAATAGTAATTAATCAAAAACATCATGTCCCTAATAACTTCTGGTTCATTCACCCTGGAAAGTAAAGCCATACACATTGCATTGTGGGATACAGTTCCCAGCATAATGCACTCTGTTGTGTACTATAGAATCTGGGTATTCCATGCATACAAAAAAATCAGCGTACTGAGCACAATATGCATTCTATTATAGAAGAACATTCCTGCCACATAAGAAAAAAACTATCAAAAAACATGACATAGTATCTCATAATTTTCATTTATGTCTTGATTATGAGTCATGATTATGAGGTAAATAGTCAAAATTATTAATGTAAAATGTGTTTATATTGACGTTGTACTGACATTGTTGTTTATCATAGTTTTCACTTTTTGTTATAACTATGACTTATAAATTACATTACAATAATTAAGACTTTTTATGTCATCATTTAAACATTTTATGTCAATTTCCTGTTATAATTTATATAAATGTATATATATATATATATATATATTAGGGCTGGGCAATATGGAGCAAAAAATATATCTCATTATATTTTGCTATATCTCGATATACAATATATATCAATATCTTTACAGGAAAAATAACCCCCCAAAACTACAGCAAAAAAAAAGAAAAGCCAAATATTACGTTTAGGGCCCTATGAAATGTTTTATTTTTTTCTTCACCATATGTTTTATTGTTACCTAATTCTGTGTTTTAGCATGTGTAATTATTTAAATGCATAAAAACAACGTAATTTGTAAAAAAAAAAAAAAAAGAAAAGAAAAAAAAAAAAAAAAGAAAGAAATTCTTAAAATAGCCTTATGAAATGTTTGTCCCCTCTGAAATTCTGTGTATTTACATTTTTCTGGTTATCAAATGAAGGCATAAAACATTCATATAAATGTATCTTTTAATTATTTAAAATTAAGCAAACTTTATTTTTTGGTAAATGAAGGGGATTTACTATTAAAAATAAAACATGGAAGAAATGTTGTGTGATTATTCCTTAAAAAATTGTTTGTTTCATTTTAATAGTAGTAGTAGGCTATGTACATTCTGCAGAACGATAGTAATAGATTATTCGATACTACAGTCTATGATGTGATATAGTTTTACTCAAATCAAATGGTCAGATAATCATAAAGTGACTCTCAGTTGAGTTCTGTAGATGTTCCTCATGTGTTCTCATATTTATTTAGTGAGACGTGTGTGTAATCAATGAAGCCGCGCTTCTGCTTCATTCATTAACAGAGACACACAGAACATGCAGGATTCATGTTTAAATTGACTTTTCGGGCTTAATATTTACAGATATTAGTCCATATCGCGATTTGATGTGAGTGCAATGACCTACTTTTGATTAATTAATTCAAATTTTGACAAATTCCGTGACATTCCGCGTTAAACTGTAAATTCCGTTTTTATGACTGGATTCTGCAATTCCCTCCGCGTTTTTTGCATCGCGGAAATCATAGGGCCCTACAGTAGACATCTGCCTGCTGTTCGCCCGACGCCTTAAAACCAAAGTATCTCCATAAAAATGGAGCCAGTTGTACTTTTTTGAGACTAGTTCTGTAGCCTCCGAGCTGGTTGAGGACGCCGTCATGTTTATGAGACAACACGCGATGGGAGGGGGAACAAAATCAAGGAGGCAGGGGGCGAGCACAGCACAGAGAAGGCAAACAAGCAAAGTGGCGGAATCAGAATTAAATATAAACAATATATCGATATATATATATATGATATGTCAAAACCCATATCGTGTTTAAAAAATATATCGATTTATTTTAAATATCGAGATTTCGCCCACCCCTAATCAGTCACTGTATGCTTTAATGCTTGTGGCTAACAAGCTGCTATTTAAGGACTACAGTTGTTGTCTGACTAAAATAATTAAATAGTACTGTTCCAAACAGCTTCTGTCTTTAAACTACATTTCTTTGTTTTCAGAAACATGCCAAAGGCCAGGAGCTGTTTGCAAAAGTGTGTGACCACCTGAACCTGTTAGAGAAAGACTATTATGGTCTGGCAATATGGGAGACGCCAACCGTAAAGGTCTGTTAGCACTCACTCTTTTAATCTGTAGGTGGCATGTTTTTTTTTTTCTTGACACAGCATGTTTTCTTCATTTTTAGATTAACTTTGGAGTGGAATTCTAGTCAAAATAGAAATAATGGTTGTTTTCTTTTTAAATGACTTAAACTGTTATTGAAACTATTCTTTACCATTGCTATAAAACACAGTTTCATTACAATAATAATTAAGTTTAATAATCATTCTACTGTAGTTCTATAAGAATAAAATTATGAAACTACACCACAGTTGTAACAATAACAACTACACAGAGGAAGTATATGAAAAAAATGTTTAAATGATAAAAACACAGTCAAGCAGAATCTGAATCTGCCCAGTAGAGCTTGTGTAAACAGGCTTTTAGTTAAAGCTTTATTTGTCTTTTAGACATGGCTGGACTTCACCAAGGAGATCAGACGGCAAGTACAAGGTGAGTCACATCACCGCCGTTCATCTCCTTGACATAGAAAAATAAAGTTATGGCCTTTTCACACTGAGCATGATGCAAAAAAGCGAGTCGAATCATGACGAACGTTGCTTTCACACCATGCGTGAAACGATTGATCGCCTTCTGCTAATTCACACCTGCACGCTTAGATGCAGATCCAAAAGACTACATTTACTATTTGAAGAGAAAATAAGAGAAACATTTTTTTTGAATGTCCGCAATCTATGCAGAAGCATCTATAGTAATCTGTTATTTTATTCCAGAGCATCACCACGTCCGATATTCGTTTTGCTTTTCCGCGCTCAGTGTAGAAAGGCCTTTAGTGTCTAATGTTCTGTTCCTGTTTTAAGTCATGTGTGCATTTATTTAGGCACTAATTACGATTTCACATTCAATGTGAAGTTCTACCCGCCTGATCCTGCCCAGCTATCAGAAGACATCACCAGGTGAACAGCACTTTTTTATAATACATACATATATATATATATATATATATATATATATATATATATATATATATATATATATATATATATATATATATATATATAATATAGTAGCAGGAGGAGCAAACAACAGACACAGTGGGTGTGGCTTCAGGCCTCAGAGAGAATTTTATTAACAGAAACATAACATAAAAATGTCCAAAACGGGATATAAAAGTGTCCAAAAGGAAAGAGTCTTCAAAATAAACCAGCACCTGTATTTCTAACATTGCGTCTGAATTTTATTATGCATGCTGCTGCTGTTAAAATTCACTAAACTTGCGATCTAAATAGCTATGCATACTGCTGCTTCAGCTGCACAAAAATATTTAAAATTGCTATAAGTGTCTTTATTAATAAGCAAACGCAATCAAATAATTCCTAATTTGCTTTGAATAATTTACAAAATCTACTGTAAGCCCTGTTAAAAAAGCAAATAAATGAAATGCCTATTTCAATTGAAATAGCTACTAAGCCCATGCATTAATCACTGAAATTTCAAGCAACTAAAGTACTTCCGCTGCTATTTTAGCAACAATAATTTGACTTAATATTATTTCTAACATTGGATCTGAATTTGCTATGTCATTCTGCTGCTATTGAATTTGGTTAAAATTGCAATCATAGCTATGTATTCTGATGCTACAGCTGCACAAAAGTACTTAGTTCCCTTTTTTAAGGATATGAAAACAAATAATGCTTATTTTGCTTTGAAGAGTTCACAAAATATTTTAGATAAACAAAGTAATAAAAACCTCTTTAAATTTTAAAGTTACTTACCTCGTGTGTTATCATTGAAATTTCATGTCACCAGATACTTTCTGCTGGCTCTGCTATAAACAACAATAATCATTTAAATTGATTTGCTATGCATACCGCTATTAACAATTTGCTAATAACGCAATCTGAATTCTATGAGACAGCTGCTGCACTCCATGAAGTACTAAAATTGCTGTAAGCCCAACTGAATGCACAAATATTCACAGATATTCAGAAAATACAAATTACAATGAAAAATTTAAAGAGTAGAAATAAGAAATAAGTAAAAATTGAACTAATCCTTCTAAGCAGCTAGTAACAATTTAAACGACAGCTACAGAAACAAAGTATTAAGCAAACACTCACACGCTGAAGACCAATCAGAGCAGTTGGCTTATTTAAAGATAACAAGCAAGTGTTAACAAACACATTTTCGGTCAGTCCTGAAAGGGTAGTTCATATCTTGTGTGCATTCAGCAGTGACACTGCTACTAGATTTTTACAAGATAAACACCAAAAAAGAAGTGCATTTACAATTCGAATCAGAACCAGAAGAATTCAGTTGTCATCCTTACTAATATCCAGTTCCTGCCATCTATGATAGTAGTTTGTCTCTCTCTTCCTCTCTCTCTCTCTCTCTCTGGCTTGCTTACTCACTAATTAAAAAAATAATAATAATCATTTCCGAGACTTGCCAGATTAAATCATTAATAAAATGGAAGGCTTCCTGCTGTTTTCTACCAAGTGAGCATGCAATTCTCTTGCCAGTTTCATTATCACACTCGTAAATTACAAAAGCCCTTTCACCCTGAGTAATCACAGCGGTGCGCTGACGTCACTTTACTGCTGTTATCACGGTTACACTTCTGGACTCCTGCGCATTACGTTTTGCAACAACATATTGTCATGTGTGATATCTCGCCCCATATTGTCTTTGTGTTTTTGAGCTTATATGAAAGTCTTTGCGCTCTGCAGGTACTACTTGTGTTTGCAGCTGCGGAAGGACATCAAGAACGGCCGGCTGCCCTGCTCTTTCGTGACCCTGGCCCTGCTGGGATCTTACGCCCTGCAGTCTGAGCTGGGCGAGTACGACCCCGAGGTGCACGCCACTGACTACGCCAAGGAGCTGCAGCTCATCCCAGGACAGACCAGGGAGCTGGAGGAGAAAGTGATGGAGCTGCACCGCACATACAGGTGATCATGACTGCTTCTTACTGGCGCGCACTTATTTTTTTAACGCAGTTGAAAAAAATGCACATTTACAAGAGGCTAGCATATGATGCACTTTCCTTTTCTGTAGCAAAGTATGTTGTTATAACTAGTTTTTGTTTGTTTGTTTACTTGTTTTTCTACAGATCTATGAGTCCGGCTCAAGCTGATATGATGTTCCTGGAGAATGCTAAAAAACTGGCCATGTATGGGGTTGACCTCCACCAGGCAAAGGTACAGTAGATTAACTAGAGATACTTACATGAAGTACAAAATAATAATAATAATAATAAAAAGAATAGCCACATTAGATATTAAATTAGGTGTTTAATAGTCTTTTTTATGAGGTTTGCAATGTTTGCAATACAGTATAAAATCCATGAGACAATATTTTCTTAAAAATTTGGAATAAATAAATTATATGCTAAAATGGCATTAAAACCAATTTTAATTAAGTACTTTACACAAAATTGAATTGTTTGGGATTTTATTGATATTTTTTACAGTCAGAATACATTTACTTTACATAAATGCATTGAGTCTCCATTTACTGAGGCGTGCTGTGATTTAAAACACATTCAATGACACGTCCCAGTTAAACAGTGTGACTCTCCTCGGCACTGATTAAACCACTGCGTACTTCATGTCAAAGCATCAGTCTGCAAAAGCATCGGACTCAAATGTCTCAAATGTCCTCCATCTCACAGGAGTGCTTGTGATAAAAGCATCGCATGTCCTGTCACTGCTCAGATTTGGTAGTTGAAACCAGGTCAATCTGTTTGCATCAAGCCATGGATTTAAAGAAACGATGGATTCATTTTTTAAAAGAGAAGGCATGCCACCCCCTAGTGGTGGAGCTTTGTGATTGCAAAGTCTTTGTTTACACACTGCTTTTCAATAACTTGAGTCAAAAGATCAGATCATTTCTCTCTCTCTCTCTCTCTCTCTCTGTCTCTCTCTTTCTTTCTGTCAGGATCTGGATGGAGTGGATATAATGCTGGGTGTCTGCTCCAGTGGCCTGATGGTGTATAAGGACAAGCTGAGGATCAATCGATTCCCCTGGCCAAAGGTTCTCAAAGTCTCCTACAAACGCAGCAGTTTCTTCATCAAGATACGGCCGTCTGACGTAAGTCTGATATACATTTTGTTGTAATGTTGCAAGATCTGATATATATATATATATATATTAGTTTTCATTTTATTATTTCATTTTCTAATTATAATTAATTGTTACTCTATAATTAATTTACATTCTTTATGATAAATGTTTAACAATTCGTGTTTTAATTTATTATTATTTCAAAACAATCTTTACATTTTTTAAATCTGTATAGCTCATTCCTGTGAAAATGATCAAACTTCATATAAAAAAACAATATGACGGCTCCTTAATTTGCGAAAAAATAATTTCAATGTTTCAGTTTCAAATTGTGCATTTTATAACGTATTTATTTGTCTTTTTTTCTCACTCAGTACTATTAACTGGAAATTAAAATCAAAGATTAAACACGACATCTTAATGTGCAAGAAGGTGCACATATATACTCACATATACTAAACATATATATATTTTTTTTTTGTTAGTTCAAGAATGGTATTTCCTATTTGTTTAATTTTAGCTGGAACATTACGAAAGCGCCATTGGCTTTAAGCTGCCCAACTACAAGGCCGCCAAGAAACTGTGGAAAGTGTGTGTGGAGCATCACACGTTCTTCAGGTATGAATATCAAACAGCACATCACAGCATGTATTCCCGTCCCAGTCCAAGTACATGATGAAGAGACGTGACTCTGTGGTCTCAGGTTGACGTCCACAGAAGCGGCCACCACTCCCAGGAAGTTCCTGGCTCTGGGATCGAAGTTTCGCTACAGCGGCCGAACTCAAGCCCAGACCCGCCAGGCCAGCTCCATGATCGACAGACCCGCTCCGCATTTCCAGCGCTCCGCCAGTAAGCGGGCATCCCGCAGCTTAGATGGAGGTGTGTTTATTCTCCTTTATTTCTGTAGTCCACTTTAGACATTCTACCAACTATAGGTAACTTTGTAACTGCACGTCAACTAGCAGTCATTGAGGATTAGTAGGTTAGGGTTAGAAGAAGTTGCAGTTACTTATAATCAGCAGAATGTTTAAAGTGGACTATAAAGGTGAAGTCTTACCTTTTTCCCTTTCTTTTAGCCATTTATCTGATTGTGTATGGATAAAGCTGGTTAGGTTGAAAATAGAGGCAGATGATTGGCCCTCTTTGTTGGATTCTGGCCAATCATTGCCAGCCTTTTGCTCTGTTTGGGATCCTGTTTACTCTTTCAGTCTCCGTTTCTCCAGTTCTCTAAAGCACTACTCATAGGGATGTTGGACTCTTTATGTAAGCTGTGCCGCAAGCATCTGTTTTTATTTGAGCTGTGATCAGAAGTCATTTGTCTCTGTTGAATCTTGGCTGAAGGACACACAGACTCAGTTTTCAGGCTGCTCTACTCACTAACATCCTGATGCTGGACAGCTTTCTCAGTCTTCAAGCGGAGGTGTGGACCCCTGCTGGCCATCTTGTGCCTCAAATTTTGGCTAAGTCATGTTGACAGTAGTGTATTTCTGAAATGTGTCTCAAACTGTGTGTCAAGTCCATTTCACACTCATGCTGCTCTATAGGATTCCTCCATTGAGCTGAATTTCTAAAACAACTTTACTTGCACATACTTGATGAAATAATAATAATAATAATAAAAATCTCACTATTTAGACCCTTGTGAAAAAATGTCTCTTCTTTTAATCAAGAGCACTTGAAAGAAAAGAAAAAAACAGAAATAATGTATTTTAGAAGAATAAACTTAAATGTGAACTGAATGTAAAATGTAATGTTTTTGCACACTGTTAACTGCAATTAAATAAAAATGTATTATAGTATTTAATTATTTTTATTTTATTAAATGCAATTAGCTGAACTTAAGTAGGTACATACTGTCTGTACTTTCAAATGCACTTCTATTGTAAATGTGAACTGCTGAATGTACTGACAAGTATTTATGATAAGCTAAATATACTTTTCTAGACATTTCTATTAAAACTTTATTTCATGTACAGTATTTCATGAAATTGCAATTTGTTTTAATATTGTAATTAGTTAAATCAGTTATAATCCAGGATTTTACATGTGATTGTAGTCGACACGATGAACTTTTGAACACAGCAATAGATTAAAAAACAATGATTGAAATCTACTTTAATCAAAACTTAATTTGACTGACATTAATATAAAAAGTCAACTTTCCAGGGAACCACCTCGAAGCGCGATTGGGCTAGTTTTGGACTAGTTTTGAGTAGCAACTGGTGAGGATTTGTTATAAAAAACCTGGCAACCCTGATCCGAATGCACGTCCTGGAGATATACTACTAATTACAGGAGTGTTTTTACTGGTGAGATGTGCATGAAAATTGCATTCGATTTATTGCACAGCCCTATTCAGGTATGGGGTGGTTTGAGGGATCTAAAGTATGATCATGCAGAACAAGGCATATATATGTGCTTTGTAAGTACTAATCAACAGCCAGTATGCTAGTAATATGTATTATTATTTAATAGTGAGAATTGATTCTTAAAATAAAGTGTTACCCCTCCGGAATCAGCTGTGGGTGTCTATGGAGAGCGTCTCTGGAGGCTGTGTGGACAGTGACAGCTCACTAGAGTTTGGAACGGAGCCAGGGTGTCTCTGAGGTGATTTCTTGTGGTATAAATAAACCGTGCTTGCTTTAGGCAGTGTAGGTGAACTCACTGTGGGAGAGAAATCACAGCAGGGGTGCGATCCAAAAAAACAACCCTGGTTAACCCACTGCTAATTTAACCATTCAGCCCCCAGGCAGAACACGGACACAGATTAATTACCTTCTGCAGACTGGAGGTTATTTACATAAAAACTCCATGAATCCTACATAGTCAGTGGATGCAATCAGCAAACGGCCCTCTCTGAAATACTTGTAGAAGGAAAAGCAAGATAGATTGCTGTTTTGATTAGTAGTTTGATTGATAAGTTGCTTCCTGAGGCTTTTAAGTTTGGTATTGTTCATTTTTATGAAACACAACTCCCAGAATGCACCTGTGAAGACATTAAAGTCCATGCAGAGTGAGGTTCGGAGTACCTAAGCAAGCAGTTGTCCTTATGTTTGTTGGAGTTGTGTTTGATTGGCAGGTCAGTATGAGCCCAGAGCAACTCCCACAGTCTGACAGGAGCTGGATCAGTTCAAAAGCCATGAAGGTCCTAGAGACGAAACGAAAAAAAAATATATATACTGTGTATATCATGAACAAAAATACAAAACAGTTCAGGTTGATTGGTTTGTGTTCCTGGGCTGCACTTTTACCAGAGGTAGATATTTATCCCCTCAACTTGATCTTCTTTCCTCCTAAACATTCAGCTCTTACAAAAAACAACAGCATTTGTTACATTTCTGGAGATATTTTAAAATTTTGAGTTAACTCAGAGTTGAGTTTTTTTTATTTTTTTACATGCCCTTGTGAAAAAAAGAAGTGTGCATAGTTGTATTGAATGTGTACTTGTAGTATGCTTCAAATCTAAGAAACTAAAAAAAAAAAAAAAAAAAAAATGTATGTGCAAATTAATATAATATTAATTAAATAAAAGGCCACTTAAGTGACCTTAAAGAGACATACTTTCATGACGGTGTTTCTTCACGCTTAAGTACATTTTTAAAAAGTGAACTTTGTAAAATAAATCTGGTTTAATAATATTTTGTTCTGATTTAAAGCGGTATGCTTATTTTAATTTGTAAAATCATTATAATTGTAGTGCAGTGTTTTTCAATATAACATTTGAGCTGATATGTAATATATTTTTTGTATATACAAATTTCAGTAGAAATTACAGATATTTTATATCTACATTCAGCAATATGATTTAACCACATTTTAGTACAATAGAATAATTTTTTTAAGTTTCATATAAAGATGTACTAAAGTCTTAATTAATGCATTTAGCAGACGCTTTTATCCAAAGCGACCTACAGTGCATTCATTGCATTCAGTGAAGGTTGCTTTTTGCAACTGATTTAGGATTACATTACCCTATAATAATCACAATAAGGATAAGATTGTATATTATTTTGTTTGATGGCCTTAAAATTGTACCTTGTCTCTCATCGGAGTTTCATAGCAAACAGCTGAACTGGTTTTACAGCAGGCAAAACTCAAACAATTGACATTGTCTACAGAATGTTAAAGTGAATATGTATTTATAGTCTATGACTTAAGCAAAACATTTTGTCCCATATGTCCCTCTCTGACAGCCATGGTCTCGACCCCAGATAAGAACGCCCGTCCCGTCAGCGCTCCCATCATGTCTCCCATCTCCCCAGGCGACATGGTTGCTTCCCCAATAGCATCTGCCGCCCGCACTGACCGTAAAGAGACGTCCACACCCACGGGCCGTCCTCGCTCCACTGAGAGGAAGGCAGAGGCCCATGTGACAGATGGCTCCAAAACACACAGCACCAAAGCAGAGGGCACACCTGACATCAAGGTATGACACACACAAATGTGCTAAAAAACACTCAAATATTTATACTTTAGCTTTTTCAATGAATGGAATTTTAATCATAATTAATACCATTTATTTTAGAGTCCACATTTCCCCCCATACAATGTGTTAGTACAGCTAAAAGCAAATATTTAAGGATAAACCTATTTTCATAAACTTGTAGCACAGACTGACTTTTGAAGTGTTCATACAGCAATACGGCTTATTCTCACCAAGCTCGACATAATAACCAGCACAAATTAGCAACAAAATGCATCTTCGCTTGTGACCACAAATGCAAGGCAGCCATGATATTTAGGTCTGTGTGAGACAGCAGGAGTATGTGTACTCTCTCTGTGCTGCTGCAGACGGTAGCCCGGCGAGAACGACGGCACCGTGATGCCCCGCTGGTGACCGCCACCAATGGGGAGAGAAAGAGCCAGGTTTGTGCTCAAGATTTCAGCCAAACACATAAGAGCATGTACAACAGTCATTTACCTTAGTGGCCAACTTCATTTTGTTATTATATGCGAAAACATTTTACACAGTTGGCCAATCACTAAGCTTCACCTCTTTTGATAACTGTTTCGCGCTCAGACAAGTTTTACTAAATGTCCCTCAACTACAGTCTTTTATATATGTAAAAGAGTTACAGTATCTTAAGTTAAAAACATTAGTATACCTCGTTACACATACACTGTTTAAAAGTTTGCAATAATGAATATTGTTTAGTGTCCTAAGAAGTCTCTTCATGCTCATTAAGGCTGCATTTATTTGATTAAAAGTACAGTAAAGACACAAATTACATTTGAAAATAAATTTTCAAAATGTTATCTGCCAATCTTCAGTGATTCTTCAGAAATCATCACAATATGCTGATGTGATGCTCAAGAAACATGAATGATTATTGTCTATGTTGATAAATTTGATCAATATAGATGCTTAATATTTTTTTGATACACTACCACTTAAAAGTTTAGGGTAATTATGGTTTAAGAAAAGAAATGAATACTTTTTATTTGTCAAGACACAACAGATAAGACAAAAATATTACGCAGAAAAAAATGCTTCCAACATTGCTAATTCGAAACTTTATTAATAATTGACCAGCACATTAGCATTTCTGATGACACTGAAGTTTGATGTAGTGGCTGCTGAAAATTCAGCTTTGCATCACGGGAATAAATCAATATTTCAAATATACTGAAAACAGTTATTTTAGATTGTAATAATATTTCACTATATTACTGTTTTTACTGTATTTTTGAGCATATAAATGTAGCCTTGTAGAGCATAAGAGAATTGTACCTTAAATGCAATGTGAGTCACTTTGGATAAAAGTGTCAGCCAAATGCATAAATGTAAAGTGTAAAAAAGTGTTGGATTGGTCAGAAATGTTAAGGTGAGGCTTAGCAAAGGATCAATTACAAAAGCAGTAATTTAACTTTCAATAATAGACCATCATCATTTGTATTAAACTATATATTAGATCATTCTAACAATATCACATACTATAAGTCATACATGAACAGCTGTGAAGAAATCACAACCATTGTGAATCATGCTTTTTATAAACACTTACATGCTCTCTTCCTTCCCCTCTGGGGTCTGAACAGTCGCCAAGAGCGGACACAGAGATGGTGCGCATGAGGAAGGTCAGAGCTCGTTCCGTATGGGTATCGCAGCATGAGGACGATGCCATTGTACTCATCATTTCCGCACTGCCCATGTTTTACAACAAAAAACATTTTCTCATCTGCTTTGCCTGTATCTTGCTTGCACTTGTATGAGTTTGGCTGTACAAGTCAGCACTGTAGCTGTCAGATATGAACCTAGTATTCAGGGAGTGACAGTGAGTGAATCAATATAAACTGAGGTTTACGGAATGAGGAAAGTGTTCATTATGAGTGAAGTTCAAATGAACTTTTGCATTGTTATTGGGGCATTTACTCTAGCATGCATTGTCTCCGTCATGCTCTGTCTTTTACATATACTGTACAAAATCGTTTTTTAGAAGATAAACTGTGTTCCCCTGCTTCAAACCTGAGTTACTCCAAGTTTAAAACTAAACGGGATAAGTATTAATTGAAAGAAGACATTTACATCAGACTTTAGAATTTTTAAGACCAAGTCAATTTAGAGACATTTAGAGAAGTAATTTAAAGCTTGTTCAAAACTTAATATTTGTCAACTGTAACATGCAGATAATGTATAACAACTAGAGAAAAAAAATCAGTTAGTTGTTTGCACTTTATATACAGTAGTATACACTATTTACACTAAAAACACAGTTAGAGGTTTGGACATACCTGTTTTCCTGAAAAAAAAAACAAACACACATCCTAGATGATCTCAGTAGTATACATGTATATACTGAAAAGGAGACGGGGCCAAGCACTGAACCCTGTGGTACCCCTATGGTTAGCTGATACCTCATGATCCCCTGAAGAATCGACCTGTAAGGTAGGACTTAGGAGCCTTTCTCTGCTTGTTTGTGATTCCCATGTTGGAGAGGTTAGAAAAGAGACACTGTCAAAGGCAGCATACCAGTTGAACAAAATGAAGACGGATTATGTCCTTTCCACCCACAAAGGCGTATCTGTTAAATGTCCACATTGTAATTAAGTCAATAAAGTCAAATCCTCACTGATTTTCTATCCAGCAAGTTGTTCTGTGGGAAGAAAGAAGAAAATATCTTGCTTAATTGTTTTTCGCAGTGAACTGGAGGAGAGACTAGTCTGCAGGTGGTCTGGTATTTAGTGTCGGTTGCACAAGTCTGCTTGAATGTGTTGGAAAGAGTGCCAGTGCGTAGTGATGCATTTATGATGGATGTGAGTGCAGGTTAAACTGTAGGAGAGATGGCGTATTAAAGATAGGAGGGAATTGGATCAATGGTAGGATAGGATGGTGATAGTGGTAGGATGATTGGAGAGGGGAATTTTAGAGACTTCTGCCTCCATAAGAGAAGAATAGAGATTTACATGTGAGTCGTGGGTGTTTAAGTTTGTTGTGTTGAGAATTGCCTGCTGCTGATTGTTACTGTATCTGTGAAAAATTGTCAAAGTTGTCATCCATTAGAGAGGATGTCAGAGGGAAGAGGTTTATGCCTCCTCAGTTTGCAACTGTCTGAAGTACTGTTGATCTTTTTTGTAGTTGGATGCTTTTGCAATTATAACATTTGCAGGAAAGAAGAAATCGGAGCAGTGGGTCTCTTCTCCAATACAGATAGGCTCTCTAAAGATGTGCTCAAGCCTGACAGCACACACAGTGAATCATTCCCAAAACTAGTAGAAACACCTTTTAAGAATGATTGTCTACTTTTATTTACACAGAACCATATGCTAGATAAAGCTATAACACACAATACATTGTCTATGACCACCATCTCTTGTGGCCTGAGTTGGTTCAGAAACTTAGATAAGCACAACAAAGTGAAATAAAATATTTAAAATAAAACTTAATTTGACCTTATTATAAAGTGCACTTTTAGAAAGTGATAAGGAACATATGACAGTACACTTATGTGGTCTTTTATTTCAGTATTATTATCCTTTTTTTTTTTAAATGTACTGAAATATATTGCAATTTGAAGTACACTACAAATGCACATTTAATACAATAAGCACACTTATTTTTTCACTAGATAAAAAGCCCACCAGATATGAATATTCAGTCACGTATGTCCAAACCTTTGACTGGTGGGGTGGTTTTATAGATTATCACAAAATTACAGACAAAGTCACTGATATACATCTTACAACAAGACACAGTTTACACAGGTTTAGCCAGTGTGGTTTGGTCAGGATGCTGTTTTGATAACACCAGAGTTGCACAGCAAATACATAGTGTTTCACCAATGATGGCAAAGAGAAGTTTAATTTTAAACCGATAGCTCATTACACTTTCATAACTTTACAAATTGCACAATTATCACCTGACCTCGCAGTCACCCCTGACTTCTGACCTCTCCTCTCTGTCTAGCCGTGGCTGCTGGGGTTCATCCATATATGATTTGTCTCCATCCCTCCACGTCCCCATACACTGAATGCAACTGCAGAACAAACCTTAAAAATTACCCAAGAATCATTTCACGACTTTCTCAACGTTCAAAGCACTGCCAACTCTATTTTTTCCCTGTTCTTCACAGAAAAGAGCTAAGAAAATTGAGGGTGAAACTCTTTATATCAGACATAGCAATTTAATGTTGGAGGTTTGTATGGAAACTCTGGAAATGTCTTGTTTTTGCTGCTGCATGTATCACTGCATGAGATTCTGTTTCATCTTGTTTCTTTCTTCATTCTTCTCACCACACTCTCTCTTTTGTGTTTGTTTTGTAGCTTAACCCTAAAGGCTTGGCATGCACTATTTACCTCACTAACTGTAATGCAAGTACTCGCTTCTATATATTCTCTGTTTGCTTAGCACTATTTTATTAAATATATGATTGGGAATTATTCTTTCTTTGCTTCTTTTATATTAGATTTTTTTTCATGCAAATTTGAGTCGATCCAAAAATGTAGCCAGTAGTTGATTGCATGCAAAAAGCTTTTTAATGAGTAACATTTATTTAATTGAAGCAATGTTAGATGCCTTTTAGAGCATTAGGCTCTTAGCATGAATACCTTCATTTTAATTTTTACAGTAGACTCTTGCCTTTACCTTTTCTAAATATTTCTAATGGGCTTTTCACACTTGGAACCAATAACCCAATTATAACCGTGTTATCTTTTTTTCTGTTCACATTATTAAATTAAACCCGGGTAATCAATTTCTTGACTTAGCCTTCTGGTGTGTAATAAAACTTGATGGCATGACCAAACAGCTTAGTACTACTGATTGGATAAGTAAAGCATGTGTACAGAACTGTCCACTTGTGAAACTGTCACTGCATAAATCTGCTAATGTACAAAAAACAGCAACAACACTGTCTCTTATATCTAGATAACGTTTTCTGTCACCATTTGACAATTTTAATGCTTTCCCTGGGACACTGAAACTAATCAAAACAGCTGCACGAAGAGCATGGATTTTTAATCAGGGAATAGTTTAGATTACAATTGGTTTTTAATTGCTAAACTACTTGCTGTAACTTTCTAGCACCATATTGTTTCATGCTGTTTGGCACCACAGATTGGAGTTTAGCACTACAAAAAACATGCTGACATGCTTCTAATACAGGATTTCATGACTCCGGGTTAAAGTGGCCATTAGGCTGGGTTAAAAATATATTTACCCATAGTTAAACATACTGTGACAAGCCCATAGATATACTGAAGTCTACTGTTTAGACCGATATATGTGACCCTGGCCCACATAACCTGTCATAAGCCACACAGGTATAGTATATATGTAGCAGTAGCCAACAATACATTGTATGGGTCAAAACGATTGATTTTTTTCTTTTATGCCAAAAATCATTAGGATATTAAGCAAAGATCATGTTTCATGAAGATATTTTATACATTTCCTACAAATTTTTGCCTAGTATCATGCATTGCCAATAACTTCATTTGGACAATTTTAAAGGCGGTTTTCTCAATATTTAGATTTTTTTGCACCCTTAGATTCCAGATTTTCAAATAGTTGTATCTCAGCCAAAAATGTATGCTTATTACTGGTTTTGTGCTCCAGCATAACATATAATCATTGGCTGTACATTTAGATTTCTAATGCATGCTTTTATTGTTTTATTTGTTGCCAGTTCACATGATTATAATATTACTGATTTGTAGTGTTACACAGTACAGGTGCATCTAAAAAAAATTGAATATCATGGAAAAGTTATTTATTTTTTGTAATTTAATTAAAAAAACAAACCTTCTTATATTCTAGATTCATTGCACACAAACTAAAGTATTTCAGGAGTTTTTTGCTTTAATTCTGATGGTAATGATTTACAGCTTAGGAAAATATATTTTTTTAAATATTTTTTCTCAAAAATCAATCAAAAAAATATTTACAAAACAGAAATGTTCAAGATAGGTTTAATTATGCACTCAAAACTTGGTTGGGTCTCCTTTTGTATGAATTACTGCTGCATGCAGCGTGGCATGGAGTCAATCAGTCTGTGGCACTGCTGAGGCGTTACTGAAGCCCAGGTTGCTTTGATAGCGGCCTTCAGCTCCTCTTTATTGTTTGTCAGATGTTACTTATCTTCCTCTTCACAATCAAGCACAGTAATATCATGGTCATCAAACCACTTGGAAGTAGTTTGGCACTGTGGGCAGGTGCTAAAGTCCTACTGGAAAATGAAACCAGCATCTCCATAAAGCTTTTCAGCAGATGGAAGCATAAAGTGCTCCAAAATCTCCTGGTAGATGGCTGCATTGACTTTGGACTTGATAAAACACAATGGAGCAATACCAGCAGACGTCACAGCACCCAAATCTTCTCTGACTTCAGAAACTTCACACTGGACTTTGGATTCTGTGCCTCTCCGGTCTTCATCCAGACTCCAGACCTTGATTTCCAAATGAAATGCTAAATTTACTTTCATCTGAAAAGAGGACTGTGGACCACTGAGCAACAGTCCAGTTCTTTTTCTCCTTACCCCAGGTGAAATGCTTCTGACGTTTTTCTGGTTTAGGAGTGGCTTGGTTGTAGCCCTTTTCCTGAAGACATCTGAGTGTAGTGACTCTTGATGCACTGACTCCAGCTTCAGTCCACTCCTTGTGAAGCTCTCCAAAGTTCTTGAATCAGCTTTTCCTGACAATCTTCCCAAGGCTGTGGTCATCCCTGTGCACCTTTCCTACCACACTTATTCCATCCAGTCAACTTTCTATGAATATATTTTGATACAGCACTCTGTGAACAGCCAGCCCTTTCAGCAAAGAACTTCTGCCGTGTGGAGGATGTTGATGATTGTCTTTTGGACAACTCTCTAGTCTGTGGTCTTTCCCATAATTGTGGTTGCATGTACTAAACTAACCCAAGAGGTACCCAGTTTATATATTTAAAATTAATCAAACTAATCAAGCTTGTAACTATCAAAATGTAAGCAAAAAAAACAAAAAAAAACTCTTGAAATATTTTGGTTTGTGTTCAATTAATCTAGAATATAAAAATGTTTGTGATTTTTTATTAAATTACAAAAAATAAAGACATTTTCCATGATATTCAAATTTTTTAGATGCACCTGTATACAATCGGTATAGTCTGTCCCAGTCATATATTTACATAGTTACTACAAAGGCTGTTTCCATTGTTGTGAGGTCTAATGAGTCTGATAATGAGTCTGAAAACCAGAAGGATTCTGTGACATTAACCCCTTCACTTACGTACTAACCTCTTTTCTAACCCCGTGACCTCTGTATCTAACCAAATTTCATATACAATAACACTATGTGTGCATCAAATACAGTTTCATTATATTAAGTGTTTAATATTGCTGTTGGTGTTTGAGCCAAGCACTGTTTTGCATTCTGCTTTCTTTCATAAATCAGCAGACATGGGACAAATATCCATCATATGCTGCAGTGAATTATGACAGCATATAATTTATTTAGTAGATCATTTATTTAGTATAATTTATTTATTTAGAAACTGCTAGAATCTAGTCATTTGACCCATGTCTGATCCCAGGCTCTGTTGACACTGGAGCTTGGACAGTTTATCTAATGGTAAAACTTCTGAAGTGCTCACATGATCCCCACCTCATCTCTCTCCTAATAACAAATTAGCATTAGAAGACATTAATTAATGATTTAAAAACTAAAATTCTATTTTTTTTTTTCACAAACCCTAGTGAGCTGCTTGCCAGACTGTCTTTTAAAGTAATCTCCAGCAAAACCATACAAAACAATGCTACATAAATCAATTGTTATAGAGCTGATATTAACATGTTGCTAAGCTACAGACACAATGCTTTAATAGATATTGAAAACCTTATTGCAATGCATTCCTGGATTTCCTTTTTTGGAAGTGATATATAGAATGAGAATGTTACCTTAAAATTCTGCCAAACAAGGTATATACACTTTGTTTTTTACATGTGTATAGTGTGTGTGATGCAAAATTTACCATTAGCATTGTACTGTACATATACAGCAAGATTTTTCTAACTGTACATATGAGTACAGATTTATTGTTATCCCTTATATCTTAGAGGAAAAGCACAGGCACTGGTCAAAGATTTCAAACTTTCTCACATATACGTCTAGAGGAGAAGACTTTGAGTGGGTTATATGCTCTATATGTTTGTATCTAAACTGACCAGCACCACTATGTAGATAGCAATGTCACTCCAACATGGTGGCGCACTAGCTAGATAGTTAGGTAGAAATTTGGAAATTAAGATGTTTTTCTAATAAATGTTTAATTTCCACTTTAAAATGTCTAGTTTAGCAGCTCACTAGAGTTTGGAACAAAACCATAGTGTCTTAACTATACCACAATGCTTTTCATTTGTTATTAATTTGCCACATAGCTGTTTCAAACTACTAACCTGTGATCTTAAATGTTACAGCTTGTAACTTGAATAATTCTTAAAGGGATAGTTCACCCAAAAATGAAAATTCTGTCATTCTCTCAGCCTCATGTCGTTCCAAACCTGTTATCATAATATTTTTCATGAAATCCTAGAGCTTTCTGGCCCTGCATAGACAACAAGGATAATACCAGGTTCAAGGCCCATAAAGGAAGTAAGGACATTGTTAAAATAGTCCATGTGACGTCAAGGGTTCAACCGTAATGTTATGAAGCTAAAGAGAATAATTTTTGTGTGCAAAGAAAAGAAAACACTGCACCTTGTTTACAATCAGACGAATTGTAAACGACATGAGGTTGAGTCATTTATGGTCTAATTTTCATTTTAGGTGAACTATCTCTTAAAAAAAAAAAAAAACTAAAAATTAAGGAGACTGACAAACTTCTTGGCAATGCTATTTATTTTTTTAAGTGTCAGCTGTCAGTCTGTAGTCTGATGGAGATGATGAGGGATGGTTTGTCATGAGAGTGTTTCATTCTCGCAGATGTTCTGTTGGGCACCAAGACACAGATCTGGAGTTATGTGAATAAACTCAAGCTCATTAATCACAATCTGTCTGTGCACACATGGATCATTTGTTTTGAGCAATCACAAAGCCTCCTCTCTGACATGAATATTCATAGCCTCACAGTGTCTGAGCATAGCTGATTACCCAGTGCCACTGAGCTGAGATGATGGGAGACAAATCGGGCTGCAGGTGATGAAAAAGAGGAACATTAGAAGACAGTGAATGTGTAAAGAAGAGACCTGTGTCTTGGTGGCCAGTGGCCGATCTGTTAAATGGCTTTGTGTGTGTCATTCACTCGACTGAAAATAATGTGACTAGGGATGGGGATCACAGGAAATATAATGATTTTGGTCTTAATTTATGTTAAATGTACTATAACAATTCAGTAAGTGAATTGTTTTGTGAGTTCAAACTCATTATAAGCCCATGAGTTAAAGACAAAAAGTGTTCTTCTGTGGAATCACTACAAAAACTCTCTTTTGGAATTTTTCTTTTTAAAAGTGTTGCTCACATTCAGTGCAGACTGCAACCTCACAACCCACTCTAGATCGGGTCTTTTGACATTCAAGTATTGTTAACGGAACCAAATATCTTGAAATTGTGCAGTAAAAATGCTTGATTCCCAACCCTAGATGTGACGCCCCTGAGATAGATTGGGGTAAAACAGTGATTCATGTCAGATCATCTTACTAATGAGATGTCTTCTTTGGGTTATTTCCCCTCTCCTAATTCTTCATCTGTCCTGTGCTCTTTCTTTTTATCTCAATTTCGCTGCTGGTTCCCAAATTTCTCTTCTTCTATCCTCCTTTTTTTTTTGACGTTTTTGGTGAGCTTTCTCTCTGCCTGGACCTCTCTTTCTCTCTCAGGATGTGGAAAAGACACAGACAGAAATCATGCGTCATCACAGCAGTATCAGCGAGCTCAAGCGAAGCTTCATGGAGTCGGTGCCCGAGCCCAGGCCCAGCGAGTGGGACAAGCGTCTGTCCACCCACTCGCCCTTCCGGACCGCCAGCATCAACGGCCAGCAGCAGCCCGACGTGAGTACTGGGGTTAAAGGTTACTGTACACTGTTGGATATTTGACCCTTTGTATGCCTTTTTCATAAAGACTGGAAAAGTCTTGATGATAGATTGCTGGCTTCATGAAATGGAGGTAACTTTAGCTGTCCATAAGTGTTCAGCTGTCTATATATATATATATATATATAGTATGTTGACAGGTTTTTGACAGGTCAATACAGAGCTAGTGACTGTTTTTTCCAAAGTTTGCCAAAAGTGGCATTAAATCTTTGAATGATACTCAGAGTTTGTTAGTTGTAAGCAAAATAGATATGAATGAACAATGCGTATATTATGCTTTCTTTTCTGAGTTATCTGTTTTGAACTATTGGATGGATTTCAGAGCTGTTTTCAGTGACTGATGAAACACTATTTGCATTTTCTTTTGTATTACTGTGGAATCACCAAAGTGTTCATAAATTGCCAGCCTCTAGATGACACATTTAAAAAAGTCACTTTATATGTAAGTTAGACTGTCTTTTCCTGTGTAAATTTATTGTTATTATACATTCAAATTTTTCATAATTAAGTGTTAATTTTCTTTATGTATTATAGTTTTATTATTATTATTATTATATTTATTTATACATTATTTACTTGATTCAGGTTTTATATATATATTATTTTTCATTTTAATTTTAGTTTAAGATTTATTAATCTTTTAATAAATTAATAAATAAGATTTATTAATCTTTTTTAAAGATTTATTTATTTATTATAGGAAAATAATATCCTGTTGTAATTTGCATTACTTTTTCTGTTAATTTCAGTTCTAGTAATTTTAGATATTCAACTTAAAAAAATAAAATAAAAAATATTTGCCAGAGCAGCATTTCTTACATTTTCCAATTTTGTTTTTCATCTAACATTTATATTTTACTATAAATAAGCCTTTAGCCTTTATTTCCAATTAACAAATATTTTTTTTTTTATCATTGTATTTTTCGCTCATAATACTATAATGAATCTCAATAAACGTACATTTTTAGAGAAAGGTTTCCATCAATCATGTAGTAACAGTGTCAGAATGGTGTATTTTCCAGTCATAGTCTGTTTGATGTGACAGGCAGTAAATTAGACAACTTCACCCATGGATCTGAATGCTTATTCTGTTAAAATCATTCGGAATCATAAGAACAACTAATGCTAATCAAGCCCCGCTCTCTTTCTTCTGTCGAATACATGGGAGAGTTGTGCTGGTTGCTCTTAGTCCCTGTGGGAAACAGTAGAAAGCATGCAATACTTCAAGTCTTCTCTGTTCATACAAATAGAAGAATAATCTTCTAATTGTCTACTTTTTGTTTCACAGATAAAAGGAAGTTATATAAAACTGGAAAGTATGTGAACAGAGAATTAAAAAGTTTCGGTCACACTTTATTTTAGGGTCCAATTCTCACTATTAACTAACCATTAACTATGACTTTTGCCTCAATTAACTCCTTATTTGCTGCTTATTAATAGTTTATAAGGTAGGTGTTAAGTTTATGGTATTGGGTAGGATTATGGATGTCATGCATTATATGTACTTTATAAGCACCAATAAACAGCCAATATGTTAATAATAGACATGCTAATAAGCAACTACTTATTAGTGTGAATTGGGCCCTATACTAAAGTGTTACCAAAGTTTCTTTAAAATGAAATTGTAATCGTTACGTAAATAAGTTTTATTAAAGGATTTAATTCATTTTCTTTTTTCCACTGATAAAGCATGCATCTAGTTGCTCATTGACACATGTAGCATGTTATCTGAATAAGCAGTTATTTTATAAACTCTCAGTGTGCGTTTGTGTGTGTGGGCACGTGTGCACACAGGTGAAGACGCCTCCTCTCCTACCCCTACACAGAGTAGCGGGGGGTATATCAGAGGTAAACGTACTCTCATTTGGTCATTACTGCCAGGGCTGTGAAGCATTTGCGCCTGAAAAGACTGACGTTTCTTTATGTAGATAAAGAACGACACATGCAGAAGCACAAATGGCTGTTGGACGCTATGGCCATGGCCCAATCAGAGTAGGAGATCTCCTCTCTCTCTGAATCTGCTCAGTGCTACGGCTTTTATAGAGCCCCTGACCACGCCCACTCCCAAAGCCACGCCCCTTTAGTACTGCTGCTGCTCTCTGAATGGCTAGCGCCGGCTTTCCTCTGCTTTGATCTGCGAATCGCATGGCTAGATTACACTGCGTTACGATGCTGCATGAGGCTTTTAGTTTATTGACAACCAAAGTAGCTCTAAAAGGAGAAAGTAGTAAAAAAGGAAATAATAAGAAACTGACGCCTCCTCCTCTTCATTTCATTGTCTTTTCCCCTTTTCATCCTCTTGTTCCTGTCCTTCACTGGTTGTCCATCCTTTCCTTCCCTTTGTTTACTCTCCTCCAACCCTCCTTGCAAAAGTCTTGTCCTGGATCGCAGTCTTGTCCTCCTCCACTGTCATCCATAGCTCCTTCTCCACCTCGCTCCTCCTCCTCTCCACAAGCAGGAGTGTCTAGAAGCGCCCAGAGAGAGGCGCGTTCTCTCGCCCCGCGGCCCTCCTCTGCTGAGGCCTATTACATCATGTACCAGTCTCAGACTTGAGCACACTAAACTGCCATATCACACACTCCTTTCAATCCAAAATGAACTACAATTCAAATTCTCTTATTCTGTCAAATTCTGTCTAAACAGCGTGCACTTGTATTTAGAATTCGGTGTCTGTTTTTTTTTTCTCAATAGATTTCAAAAGCACATGTCCAGCATTGAACATCTCTGTGTTAGGTCTAGACTAATATTCAAAAATGACAGCCCTAGTAAGAAATGGAAAGATACTTCTTTTGATTCCACCAAGCAGTTCAGTTGAATCATTCAATTAATGATTCATTTGCAAATTATCAGGAATAATTCCCCATAATTGGCCTTAAATGTAGATTAAACAAAAATTTGATGCAGTTTTTTAATAATTAAATTATGTTTTATTATAATAATCTCTTTCCTAAAGCATTTTTTGTAAGTACACAGCATGAATTAACATCCACTTCTCTAATAAAGTCTCTTAACTAATTTAATTAATAATTTATTTACTTTTCATTTCAATTAATACGTGTACATTTTGAAAATGGGGTAAATATTGCAAGTTTTGAAAATGATGCCATTATAATTTCTGTGTAAATAAAAAAAAAACACAGATTTATGAAAATGGTGACGTCATGCACATGCGTATTACGTGTTCAGTCTTTAGGTAGTCAAATTAACATCGCCAACTACTGGCCTGGCATTAAAAATACAGCGTTTTTTTGTTGTTGTTGTTTTCATGGAGCTGTATGAACCGAAATCTTTTCAAAAATGGGATAAAAAAAAAAATATATATATATATATATATATATATATATTAGGGATGCACGATAATATCGGCACAACATCGGTATCGGCCGATAAAAGCTTAAAATGACCATTATCGGTATCGGCCGATATGAATATTTCTGCCGATGAGCCAAACCGATATTCTCCAAGTGAAATAATTGACCTGTTTTTCAGATGTGAATGTCTGTCTACATTTGTAAAATAATAAATTTATGGTAGAATCAGTACAGAAGAGATACATGGATTTCTCTTCAGTAAAATTTAAGTTTAAATATATCAGTATATATTTGTAAATATATCAGTATATATTTGTATATATATCGATATCGGTATCGGCATCGGCCAAAATTATTTAGAAAATATCGGCATATCGAATATCGGCCAAAATCCAATATCGTGCATGCCTAATATATATATATATATATATATATATATATATATATATATATATATATCAGTCATGTAAATGTACGAGTGTGTGTTTTTCGGGTGTGTTTCCCAAAAGCATTCTTAGCCAACTGGGTGCGAGTTGCTTCATTATTAACACAGTTCAACAATTTTGTTGTTGAGCTAGTTACAAAGATTTACGTTTAGATCTCGAGCTGTGGTTAGAAGCATTGCTTACTTAAATACTTATGGATCTTGAGCAAAACAAGCAAACTATCATATGCAATCTGTATCTTTCATTCAGTACATAGTTAATACGTATTTTAACTAAAGGCTTTTAGTTGGTCAAGAGAATGAAAGCAGAATCTTTAAAATCTGCATGTAGTGTATACATGAACATAATTGCTCTAGTAAAGGGATCCTCAAATTTGGCTTGCAAGATCCACTTTACTTCAGAGTTTAGCTCCAATCCTAATGATCCTGAAGAAACTGATTAGCATGCTCAGGTGTGATTGATTAGGGCCACAGATACATTGTTATTTAGTCACAGCAAGAACCTGATATTAATTTGAGAACAAATAGCACTCCACCTCTTGTTTGGTGTCATTAACTACAGCTCTATTTTGTTGAACCAACATGCAACGTACTACCATGGTTTCAGGAAGAAATCATGACTACCAGTTTAATTCTCCAATGATGCATCGTACAATGATAGTTCAGCAGCAAGCTATGCAGTTGTATGGGAAATGCACCCCTGACCAACTCAGTCAATTATAAAGTCATTAGTCTGAACACTCATAAGTTAATTTGTGAGTCTTTTTGATCAATTCAGAGTCATTTGTTCGTAAATCAGTTTACACCGGTTGTGCTGTACGTTGTTGCGTGCGGTCAACGAGAACATTGCAGTATAAAGCTATGTTGTCCGTTTAAGCACTCTGTCTTTTATTACATTTGATTCAGACCACAAACTCTCAACTAAAACAGTTGCTTTGTTTCTCTGTAGCTGTGGTGCTACAGATTCACTCATATCCCCTGTTCAGTATTTAAAAGTATTTATTGGCAGAAACGCACATTAAAAATGGAATCAATTCCGAACCTTAGTTAGCAACAATTGTTTATTATTTGTGGATGACTGTGAGTCTAGTTCTGCGACAGAAACATCCACTGATCTGATCCTCGCTTAGTGACCCGTCCCATCCAAACCCTGCTGGTTCTTATGGTGTTTTCTGTCACTGACGGATACTCACACTGCCAAAACAATGTCCAATGTCTGCTGCCAATCTTAATCTCAATCCAGTGTCCATCAACACCATAAAAACCCATAAGGCCTTTGCTTAAATCCATCTGGCCCGCTTCAACTCTAAGCTCAGATCCTGAGCCTGGACCCTTCAGACCCACTCCCCCTCATCAGTCTCTCCCCACTCCACATGTTTGTTCATTGTTCTGTGTCTCTCTTGGTGTCCCGTTGCCCTGCGCAGAGATGGAAGCGTGCAGCAGGCACGTCCAGGCGAAAGCAGTTAAGGGTCAGGTGGGCGCCCGCGCCAGGAGGCCCGCCGCTGCTGCAGCATATGGAGGAGGATGAAGATGATGATGATTGCAATGAAGAAAAAGACACTGAGGCTCAGGGACATGTCATCCAAATCTTCATAGGCATGTCCACAGAGGAACCGGCCCGTGTCTGCCAGCTGTACCCAGTGGTACTGCATCGCCCCCGCGTCTCGTTCCTGTTGAGCAGCCTGCTGGTCCTGACGCTGATGCTCTGGTGGCTTGTCTTCATTTGAGAGACCGTGGAAGAAATGAAATAGATATCAGGGAGGCAGCAGCTGCTCTCAGACTGAGCTTGTCTGGATTATGAAAAAATAAGGAGCGGTTTTACTATTTCTCTCTCTTGGATTCTAGGCATTGTTTCAGTAATAATAAAAAAACTAAAACATTGTTTATTACAAGATGTTTGCAAGATGAGATCGAGTTAAGTTGTTCTTCTGATTATGTTTTTAAATTTTCTGCAAATAAGTGCAAACCATATACCACACAGACTACATTTAAAACTTTGACTTGTAGACCGTTTCAGGTTTAAGGGATGTTTTTGTTAAATGGTTTGTGATTGGTCTTTCAGTTATACACAAGCAAAGGCTCAAACCTATGTTCATTTGAAACGTAAACTTTTTTTTTTCTGCCTTGCAAACATTGTAATTCCTTCAGTATGTGCAAATGTAGTGGTAGCTCCACGCTGTGACCACTGGACTTCTCTGGACAACTTTTCAGCACACGTAGCACTATGCTTCTCTTTGCAGATATAAATCTCTCCTCCATTGCCAGCCGATCCATAACGAAAGGGACATTTTCTGTAATACCGTCTTCTTCTTTGTGAAGTATTTATGTTGTATCAGCCCTAAGTGGATCAGACTTTCAGATCAGGGCTTTAATTACACATCACACAAATATTATCCTGTTTCTCCTTCAGTGGGACTCCAGCATGCATCAAAAACATCAGTACTCCTGCATGCCAGTTTCTAAATGTGTCTTACATGATACAACAATCATAGCCTCTTTCTCTGTAAAAAGAAGTAAAAAATCTACTGTTGTCAGAGTAGATGGCATATTTATTTGACTCATTTTTGAGGTGTCTGGATCAGACTGGTGGAGTGATGCTGGACAGTCCCAGTAAAGAGTAGCTGATTGTGGATTTGATGCATCGTAATATTCAGAATCCTTCTGCAAGATGGGTGATTGCAAATTTTGTTCAGGACATATCTTTGTTACCTAATTTGCATAATTTTCTTATGCAACAGTAGCATTTGAGCTCAGACTGGACTGGCGTCTTACCTTAGACCCGCTCTGAGTGACTGTCATCAGTCATAGATAAATAAATGTGTCTATGTTTGCTCAAATCATTCGTGATCCAGCTTCACCTCCGGAAAAAGTGAGTATAAGGTTTTTTTAAGGAATCTTTGCAAATGCCTTTCCTAATAATGTTCTAGTCAGCAAGTTCCGTGGCTAAAGTAAACCATCTCATGAGAACAGCTTGTCATCCCACAGAGGAGATGGGCGGGGTCAGCAGAGCTCATTAGCATTTAAAGGAAGATACACTAAAACGGTTTAGTGCATAATAAAAGTACAGTATATGTTATTTTCAGTAAGACCCTAAAGAATCATGTCAACATGTGGAAAATGGGCATCCAATAACCCCTTGAAATGGATAACTATGTAAAAGGAGACTTGCAGACTGATGCGAGTTTCCACACCAATCTGTTCTTTTGAAAGCACCACACGGTGAGCCCATGATTTGGCTTGAATTATCCAGAGTGTTTATTCCCATCTGTCAACCTGACATCTCCATTATTGGATAAAAATTTAATTTGACTTACAATGTGCCAAATGTTCCTAGATCAAAAGCTTTTTTGGCCGAGTGCCTATAGATAAAATATTAAAAAGCAAAACCATACTAATTTGTGATGGTTTTGAAATGCATAATCTGCATATCTGAGCCAAGCATTGTGGGTAATAGGAACGGTGGGCTTTTAGGTTTGATGAAGGCTTCATTCAGGTCCTCTCAGTCAAGAGGATGTATATAGTTGTAGAATTAACTCTTCACTCTTAATGGAGGAGTGTTTGTGGAGCTTCCTGATATTTTCTCCACTGGGACTCAATTCTGTGAAGAATAATTTATTTCCAACCGAGACTGATTATTACAGAAATCATAACTTTAAATTATTTTAGTTGGAATTTATGTTAATATACTAGCAAAAGCATGCAGTTATTTCTTATACTACAAATCCAGAACTATGTTCCTGTTTTACTCAATACCATAATTGTGATATTGTTAATTTATTGCAGTCCACATCGTGATTGTGACATGTTTGATTAATTGGGTTTAACACTTTTCTCTGCCTTTATTATTAACTCAGCTAGGTGGCAATTTTAAAAGAAATTCAAAGAAATCTAGTCAGTGTGCCATAATAAGCGTTTTTAGATAGCTTTTCTTTTTTACACACCATAAAAGAAAATTATTTTTATTGGAAAAGGTGATAAAGTACATATGAAATCATTGAAGTTAATGTATTTTGTACCTGTTTTTTTTTTGCCAACTATTTAAAGTCTCACGAGGCTAAGCAATTTTTCTTGTCTAGCAGATAGTCAGCACAGAATATCAATCTCACGGTACAAAGGCTTGGCCAAAGGTCCCAGAAGGTGTTTAGTAACTGTTGATGTGTGTGAGGTGAAGTAAATGTAGTGAGAAAAGCAATTCTCTGCTCACTTTCTACTGTGTCTTGACCCCTCTCACAGTCTCCTGTGGTGAAGACGAAAACGATCACCATTTCTGATGTCACCAACTCCCTTCGCAGCGAAATCGCCTCCAAGGACATCCCAGTTGTGCATACAGAGACCAAGACCATCACGTATGAGTCTGCACAGGTGAGCCCGCTCGCTCTTTGAATCAACCTTATTGCTGACATCTCTTTTGGTTAGTGTAGAAAACTCGTCCATCTTTAAAATACATGAATTCACTTACAACAACAAAACTCATCTCATGTTTTTCCGTTACTGTGCGCCCTTTGGGGCTCCACAGGAAATGGCTTTGGATGTACTGTAAGTGATAAATGAGGGATGTAATGGAAGAGATTTCTAAGCACATGTGTATTTGTTTGCTAATAGCCCAACGCGCTTTCAGAGAAGGAGTCTGGGATGCTGTTGAGTGCTCAGACCATCACCTCAGAGACCGTCAGCACCACCACCACCACCCAGATCACCAAGGTACATGAAGCTACGTCTAAACCTGCAGTGTCTGCTGCGAAAACAACAACTGATTTGTGTTAAATGGGTTAAGCACAACGTAAAACTTCAAATTATAAGACGAACACTTTCTGCAAAACACAATTGCTCCACACAAGTTAGGGCACAATGGTGCCAAGAGGCTGTGTGTATAAGATAAAGCCATGTTTAATTACAATATATATCACCATTCCACAGCATCTTACAAAGTTAGTGAAGAGCTGGCGTACTGCACAGATGAGATATACACTTCACTGTGTTTCTGGCTCTCTCATTCTCTCGTTCTCTTCCCTTTCTCTGCTCAGACGGTGAAAGGCGGGATCTCAGAGACCCGTATCGAGAAGAGAATCGTGATCACTGGAGACACTGAGATTGACCATGATAAGGTGAAATGCACATAGAGTTAATAATCATGTCGGCCACACAGTAGATGCAGAATGTATTATAGACAGGAGTTATAGGATAAAAACGTCCTAAAGGCTCGGAGAAGGAGAATATGTCAACAGTATTGGTCTATTTTCCTGAAAGAGAAAAGCTAATTGTATATATCTGAAATGTTACAGACCTCAAAGCTTGGATTAAAAGCCACAAAGGTTCAGTTTTTATTTCATGGGGCCTTTAAATGTGTAGGTTTAGTGGACTGGTTTCAGTACTGTCCTCTCTGCTCTCCAGGCTCTTGCTCAGGCTATAAAGGAGGCGAAGGAGCAGCACCCTGACATGTCTGTGACTAAAGTGGTGGTGCATCAGGAAACCGAGATCACTCCTGAATAACTCCGGCGTGAGACACAGGTTAGTTTCCTCCTGCACAGCCTGACTGAGAATGAGACCCGCTTCAGCACATGAACGAATATAGCAAGTGAGATTAATATAATATATATGTATTTATTTTAGAAATACTGAAGTAATCTGCATGCCAAAAAAACATCTTGTGATAATGCCTCTAGTCGTCACTCAGCATGTTTTATTCAGTTATGATCAATATGAGAAGCCAAACACTGGAGAAATTAAAGGAGCTCTAGTGGAAAAAGTGGAAAATTAAAGGAGAAAGTGCTGCATTCTGAGCTGGAGGATGCATTTTGCTAAACCTTTTTGCTGAAAAAATATGATTATGGTTAAAAAAGAAGAGAAAAAAATGCTGAAGTTAATGAAAAGTTATTTTTTACCCTTTAAATAAGGTGGAAAAAACAACTGATTTTTCGTTCTGTCAGCCAGATGAATTAAAGCTGCTAACAGACGACTGCTGCGAATATTCAGTGATAAAATGATGAGTGACTGCAGCAAATCTACAAAATAAGATCTGCTGCAGACACGCACATGATTACACACAGTATATCTTCTGCAGTATAATTAGAGTGTATTTTATTCATATGACTGAAAAAGAAAAACCTACCTTTCTGGATTTCTTTGTTTAGAGTGCAATAACAATTTTAGGCATGCTTCTTTTTTAGAATGAATAATGAGTAATAATATTTAGTTGTGAGTGTGTCAAAGCGATTTCAAGAAGATTTCATGTAAAAAAGATTGCTGACCACTGTTTTAGGATATACAGGTGCTGGTCATATAATTAGAATATCATCAAAAAGTTGATTTATTTCATTCCATTTCATTTGAAAGTTGATTAATTCAATTCAAAAAGTGAAACTTGTATATTATATTCATTCACTACACACAGACTGATATATTTCAAATGTTTATTTCTTTTAATTTTGATGATTATAACTGACAGCTAAAGAAAACCCCAAATTTAGCATCTCAGAAAATTTGAATATTACTTTAGACCAATACAAAGAAAGGATTTTTAGAAATCTTGGCCGACTGAAAAGTATGAACATGTACAGCACTCAATACTTAGTTGTGTCTGTTTTGCCTGAATTACTGCAGCAATGCAGCGTGGCATGGAGTCGATCAGTCTGTGGTACTGCTCAGGTGTTATGAGAGCCCAGGGTTTGTGTGTAGTGGTTCTTGAAGCACTGACTCCAGCGGCAGTCCACTCTTTGTGAATCTCCCCCACATTTCTGAATGGGTTTTGTTTCACAATCCTCTCCAGGGTGCAGTTATCCCTATTGCTTGTACACTTTTTTTCTACCACGTCTTTTCCTTCCCTTCGCCTCTCTATCAATGTGCTTGGACACAGAGCTCTGTGAACAGCTGCCTCTTTTGCAGTGACCTTTTGTGTCTTGCCCTCCAATGGTCGTCTTTTGGACAACTGTCAAGTCAGCAGTCTTCCCCATGATTGTGTAGCCTACAGAACTAGACTGAGAGACCATTTAAAGTCTTTGCAGGTTTTGTGTTAATTAGCTGATTAGAGTTAATATTATTTCAATAAAATTAAAATAAATAAACATTTTAAATATATCAGTCTGTGTGTAATTAATAAATATAATATACACGTTTCACTTTTTGAATGGAATTAGTGAAATAAGTCAACTTTTTGATGATATTCTAATTGTATGACCAGCAGCTGTACATTTCAGAGCTATGATTTAATTCCATACGATGCCTCCCTTTCAATATTGCCAGCATTGCTCCTGCACAAACACATTATTGTATCAGTGATGGAGTCTCCTGCCCCTCTGCGGCTCTCTAATAGCACTTGAGATTGATGTGTTTATGGCATAGGTTTAAATCTCTGCTCCTATGTGCCAAACAGCCACACCGTCTCCCACGATACATTAAACCCATCACAGCCTTTCTGAGATTTTGTCTTTTCAATTTTTATAAAAATTTGACATTTTAAAAATTGCTAAATTTCAAAACTGAGGATTAGTGCAGGCCTGGCATTACAAATAAAGCAAGATCCTTTAATTAGATGCAAACGATGGAAACCCTCCAGAGCACACTTCATACCAACAGAAAGAAGTGCTAAAGGAGAAGCTCGGAGAATTAGACATGGACACTTAAACTGTATGATTTACTGTTACCATTAACTGTGCTCCAATAAAAAGCTCAGTCCCTTAGAAAGCACTCTAATACTGCCATATTTACAGCTGTTACACACACATGCAGGTTGGTGATATCCCAGTTCAGCTCCAGAATTTCAATCGAGGGGGGAAAGAGATGCAGAATTTCATTCAATATTCAAATGTATTAGATATTAGATGATACATCATATTAATTAGATGATGTTAGATGACCTTAATATTCAGTGTTGTTAAGTTGTTAATAATTTTATTTTATTAAATTACTACTTACTACATACTTATGGCCCATGAGGATGAACAGTGCTATTTTAGTATGTGTGTGTGTTAAATGCACTATTATAGTATTTACCAAAACAGTTATAATAATAATTTGAATTAGCCTATATTTAATATTTTTGTTGTCTTTTTTTAGCAATTTTGTTGTGTGCTTTTGTCATTTTTATTACTTTTTTGTAATATATATATATATATATATATATATATATATATATATATATATATATATATATATATATATATATATAAATATATATATATATATATACTTTAACATTCAGCCTTTTTTATTTATTTATTTATTTATTAACTTGACAAAACAACACTGATAAAGACCATCACTTCATTCCCAGAATAATTTATCTGTCCCCAAAAGTTTCTAAACATTCAACATTTAAAACACTTAAAAAATAAATAAAACAATCAACAGAATGTTTGGATTTAAGATTGCTTTTGATCTGTTGTTTTGACTGTATAGAACTTGGCTTACAGAAATATATGTAATAAAATGAAAAACAAGTCCAGAAAGGGAAGCGTCTCCGCGTTAGTCCTTTTATTGTGTGTGTGTGTGTGAGGCACAGGGCGTCTGGTGCTGTTTAAACAGCTGTCAGGGTGGTATGTATACAGACACACAGCTCCTAGAGGATGATGGGTAATGCTGCCCTACTAGTTTGTTCCCAGAGTGCCCTGTGTTGTGCGTGCACAGACCCAGTTCACCCCATTCGCCCCGTCAGTGTTTACCTCTCTTTCTTTCACTCATCCAACATTATTTCCATGTCGTTCAGGTCTGCATGCCGCAGGCCATCCTGGTTTTCATCACTGACTCTGTGACCCGTGGGATTGTTTACTTTTTGCCAGAAATGCTGTCTTGTTTTGTTTGTCTCGCATGATTGTTGATTAGGCTTTGATCTCACATCAATGCAGGGTGAAAGAAACGCGACCAGTCGGGTTTACGAATGTGAAAATACAACGCAAGATCCCTCACGACCGGCCCCTTCCCATCAACCCACGGGTTCCCTCACGGACAAACACTTCCTGTAGCAGCACATGTCCCACCCAGTCATTTCCATCTGAGACACATCTGTCAGGTCTCAAACAACTCATACTGCAAACTGAGCATCCAGCGTCCACAAGCATAATTCACTCCTCGGGCAGACTTCTTCCAAAACCCTGCCTGACCTGCACCACGTCAATGACATTCCATGATGGACTGAACCATGTTACAAAACCCTTTTCTAAAACAGTGGCTAAAGAGCAACTTTTTAACTCAGATTCATACTGTGTTTGGTGGATTCCAAAGGGTAAGTTCACATTACAATAACTGGGCGGCAGGAATTTTCTTAAAGTGTCATTTTGTTGTTGTTGTTGATTTTTTTATTTTATTTAATATTTGTTTGCAATTGGTTGATTATCTGTCATAATCTGAAACACTTAAAGGGCACGTTCATCCACCCAAAATACAAATTCGTCATCTAGTGATGCTAAGCTGAATTTTAGGATTTTCTTGATTATCAACATTCTTCTTTTGCATTCCACACAAGAGAAAGTCATACAAAATTGATAAATTGATTATAGAATTTTTGGTGAACCATTCCTTCGAGTTCTATAATTCCATAATTTAATTTCCGTTCATGCATTTAAATTTGACAGGTTTATCATAAATGTTTGAACACACCAATAAGATTTGAGCATTGCAGGGGAAGATTTCAGTGAGTAAATGGCAATTGTTCCTTAAAACCATCATATGATGTCGCAGGACTTGGATTATGGTATATGAGGCACATTACTGCTTTTTTTACTTTTATGGTGCTCATTTTTGGAACGGTTTGGGAAAACATGAGTAAAGTGAGAGTAAATTACATCATTTTAATTTTTTTTGGGTGAACTGTTCTTAGTCCAGAAGTCCATCCTGTTGTAAAGTCCCCTATTTTATGTTCCTCTTAAATGTGAAAGTATTATTTTGTTCTCGGTGTAAAAATAATGTGTCATTTTCCTTCAGAATGCTGGAGCGATTTCAGATATTCTCTTGTGTTTTAAAGTTACTTTGCATTTTTGTTGAAGGCTTGTATAATTGTTCTTTTGTTTTGTTGTTAACATCGTCCTGTGTCATCATGGATTGGGGGTCCGATGAAGATATGGTGGGGTATTGTAGTGAAACTACACTCTGTGATATTTCTATTTATTTTCATCAGTTTTGTTTCTCGTCTGTGTGTGTACTTTGCATTTTAGATGCCCTGCTCTCTTGATGTTTTTGTATTAGATCCAGAATCCCAAACACCAGCTCCCGCCAGTTTTTAAATGGGATTTGCAGGGATAACTTTGCTCATGTTCAGTATATTTCTACTTTTCTACTAGAGGGGGCAGTATGTTCTTACCCATGTGGTCTATAGCAGATCTGCAGAGCCTTCAAAACGAACATCCACACACAACCTGAAGTGGTTTTAGATGAATTGGAATCGATTAGCCAGGAATGGGGCTAATTAGCAATTATGGTAATTAATTGTGCCAAGCATGAATCTGAAAGAGATCGGGCAGATCTACAGCAAATTAAAATGAGTTTCAGTCATTCATTCAGACATTCATTTGCCTCTGATTGACTTTAAAGGTCACGACTGACAATTCTGGAGCAGTAATTCAATTCTAGAAACTCAAAGTGGGAAATTGAGGATTTTATATTGTGCATCAACACTGCCGGTGGCGTAAAGTATACTGCCCCACGTCAAACTGACGAGTCCAGCACGTCCTGTTTTTAAATGTCTATTTTAAAATGTTACGCTTTTATAATAGTTCAAATAGTATCCTGTACAGAGACCGAGGTGGTGTAGTTCGTTCAGTGTTGTTTTCTTCATTGTTGCACTCCATTCCTATGCTAGTCCGGGGTGAAGAAAAGAAACGAATCGTACGTTTTTCCTCAGAGGTTTTCTTTCTTCTCATCACACCCTTTTTTCTTTTGCCACCACTGGAAAAAAGACAAATGTACAACATAGCACCATGCACTGAATAAACTGCAACTTGGACACATTCTTCACACAGTTTCAAGAGTGTTTGCTATTCAAGAGCTTTCTTAATGCATGTTTCAGATCTTCTTATGAGCATTTACTATGTGCATGTTAGTAATCATTCGTTAAAACAAAATAACTTCCTTTCCAGTTGACATCAGTCCTTCTTATTAATAAACCAACACCCATTTCATACAATCCAATCAGTTCCCAATGGATAAAACATCCTGCGTAATATATTCCCCTTTAATGTCCTGTTTCACAGAAATGAGTCATATTACAGAAGTAGTATGGGATGTTAATGTGGTCTACCGCATGAAAAACTCAACATCGTACGCCAGAAATGACTTTATGTTCTACATAGCTCTGTTATGCAGGCGCTCACATGCATATATCCCAGGCCTGGCTTTCCTCAAATGAGTGCTGTGTTTTTCTGGCAGGTTGTGGTTTATTAACAGCATTTATCTTGATGAAAGCAGACTCCAATGGCTCTGATTGCAGTGGATTCACTCATAACCCTGGAGACGGGCTGAGATGAGCTGCCACAGGTGGTGTGAACACAGAGTGAACACAGAGACCAATTCAGCGGGAAATCACAGAGCTCTTCTGTTGATAAAGACAATATTACAGATTTTCTTGTATTTGCTTCATACTTGCATCATGCACTATGCTACAGTTCAGTTGCCTAAAAATGGTTGGCACTAAAGATGGGGATGTTGAATTAATTTATTACACTGCATTTAGGATTCTTTCTGGCCATAGGATTATATTTAGCTTTTTTTGTACCTAAGACCATAACATCATTTACATCCGGGTCGGACTAATATTTAAAAGAGTACAGACATGTTAAAGTTTCTGATTATTTGATTCATACTTGGAGCTTGGAGGGGTGTTATTTCCATCTGTCCATTTCTATCCGAATTCAAATTCAATTTATTTCCATTTGTTTCACATTTGAGATTAGATTTAGCACGTACCTAATCATAGTATACTGAAAATAACATGGCAAGGCATAAAACTACATTTCCCATCATTCAGCACAAAGAACATAAAAAGCAAATAACCCATCACTAATGCTTGTAATGTGCATTTACTTTTCATTTTCTGATAATTTCGCTTTTTTGGAAAGTGATAACGAAAAAAAAAAAAAAAACATTTGTCCAAAACAGATTTAACCAGAAATTGTATGTGTGTGTGTGTGTGTGTGTGTGTATTAGTGCTATGAAACGATTAATCGCATCCAAAATAAAAGTTTGTGTTTACATAATATACTGTGCATATTTAATATACACAAATACATAAATATGTTTATGAAATATATTTAATATAAAATATAAGGATATAAATATATGCATGTAATTTTTTTTCAAAATATATATTGTATGTGTGTGTATTTATATACACACAACATTTTTGATGCGATTAATTGTGATCAATCATTTGGCAGCACTAAATATATCTTATATATACTGTATGTATATTAAAAAACTAAAATGAAAATGAATGTGAATTTATTTGGTTTCCCTCTTGAACTCCAGGTTTGTACAAAGACGTTCACATGATCAGCGTCACATCTGATTATTAAACTGCAAGTTGATTCTTTCTTGGTTTTCTTTTCCATTTTATTTCGAAGTACATCACAGTGCAAATTATAAATGAAAATTAGTACACAACTTTAATGTCTCGTGTTTCTTTGAAATCTTATTCCACTTGAGATGATCCTCTTTACTTCATAAGATGGTGCACAAACACATATTAATGTTCTGATCACGTCAGCCAGAGCGTCTCGTTGGCGAGTTTCTCTTCAGTCTGTCAGAAACGATCAGGGAGGAATATTTAAGAGCTTCAGAAACTCGTGAGATGAAGTCAGCTGGAATTATCCAGGCAATTAGTTTTTCCTGGAGCTGTTATTTATGGGAATACTCTGAATGTTTTGAATGTTTAATCTCTGTGTTAAAGGTCAGAGAAAGGGCTGGGCCTCAACCATTGTAACATTATTTGTTCAACCAACCAAACAGTAGGATTTGAGGCTGTCTTACTCTAAACATCAGCTCACAGAGCAGATGGATTAAACACTGAATTGTGGCACATACAGTAAATTATGTCAGTTAGCGGTGGATGACAGGCAATATCCCACTCTGGTATTTAGCATAAATAAATCAAATTGAGAAACAAAACTAAAGACCAAAAAGGATATAAATAACTAGATAAGAGGTCAAAAATAATGATCAAGCTCAAAGGGATAAATTCTGGGCTAAGAGACAAGTAAACACCAAAAATGAACCAGCAGAGACACAAGGAAAGATAACCCAATATATAGAACAGTACACATGAGGATCAGGTGAAAACAATCAAGCAGACAAAGGCTAAACAAGGGGGCGTGACCAGGGGTTACAAGGAGGTGGGACAAGGGGAGTAAGTGGCAGACACGAACAAAGACAGAACCATGTGCTTAGACAAAAAAAAAAAAAAAGAAACATGGAACAGAGACAATATGGATAGGACTGTCAGGGCAGGATCCTGACAATCTTAGATTTATCCCTAGAATGCTAATCAATGTTACAAGAAAAGTCAGTTTTTCTTTAAAGTGTAGTTCCAATGTATGATTTTTTGAAAAAAGCAGAGTATTGCATTTTTTTTTCCCTACAATCAGTTTGAGACCAGATATATTTTAGAGACATATTTTACACAGGACTGTACAGTAAATGTAGATGTGGATACGTTTACATGACAATGACATGCTTACATGATAACGATGTACTAAAATATAAGATTTGGCAGCGTTTTCAAAACATTTACTGTTCACACATCTACGAAAATGACAAAAATGCTTTATTTTACATGCCAGGCCAGTAGATGGCGATATCACTTGGTAAAGAAACACTACGTTCCTGCGGAAATACCTACAGGCCAAACATGTAATATGCTTGTGCATGATACCACAGTTTTCACAAATTCGTGTATTCGTAGTTTACATGGAGACGATAATTGTAAACATGCACTTTGGAATCTATTTTTTTAACTTTTTTGGAAACTTTTTTAAGTTGACATTTTCAGGATCCCAAAACATTCTACATTACATTTACATTTAATCATTTAGCAGACGCTTTTATCCAAAGCGACTTACAAATGAGAACAACAGAAGCAGTCAGGTGTACAAGCGAACAACAACAGTATACAAGTGCCATGACAAGTCTAGTACATAACGCATAGCCAGGTGTTTTTATTTATTTATTATTTTTTATTTTAATAAATGAAAAGACAAGAAAAGAAGGGAAAGTGCTAGTATTAGATGGTTAAGTACTGGCGAAAAAGATGAGTCTTTAGATGTTATGAAAATGAGTAAATACTCGGCTGTACGAATTGAGATTGGGAGGTCATTCCGCCAGCTGGGCACAGTCCAGGAAAAGGTCCGTGAGAGTGATTTTGTACTTCTTTGGGATGGTACCACAAGGCGTCGTCCACTTGCAGAGCGCAAACTTCTGGAGGGCACATAAGATTTAACCAGAGAGTTTAGGTATGTTGGTGCAGTGCCAGTGGTCGTCTTGTAGGCAAGCATCAGTACCTTGAATTTGAAGCGAGCGGCTACTGGTAGCCAGTGTAACCTGATGAGGAGAGGAGTAACGTGAGCTTTTTTTGGCTCATTGAAGACAACCCTCGCTGCTGCATTCTGGATCAATTGCAGAGGCTTGACAGTACATGCAGGAAGAGCCAGGAGAGCATTACAATAGTCCAGTCTGGAGAGAACAAGAGCTTGGCCAAGAAGTTGGGTTGCTTGCTCTGACAGGAAGGGTCTAATCTTTCTAATGTTGTACCTTGGTGTAAATATAAAAAAACACCATTGTTGTGTAAATAAACGACCAAAACAAATAAATGTTAAGTTTTTAGTTTGAAAAATGTTTTTATGTAAACACATCCCTTCGATTTATCCCTAGAATGCTAATGAATGTTAAAAGAAATTTTAGTTTTTCTTTAAAGTGTAGTTTCAACCCGATCTCATGTGAAATTGTAGAAAAAAAAAAAATAAAAAAAAATAAATATATATATATATATATATATATATATATATATATATATATATACAGTTTTGTTCAAAATAATAGCAGTACAATGTGACTAACCAGAATAATCAAGGTTTTTAGTATATTTTTTATTGCTACGTGGCAAACAAGTTACCAGTAGGTTCAGTAGATTGTCAGAAAACAAACAAGACCCAGCATTTATGATATGCACGCTCTTAAGGCTGTGCAATTGGGCAATTAGTTGAAAGGGGTGTGTTCAAAAAAATAGCAGTGTCTACCTTTGACTGTACAAACTCAAAACTATTTTGTACAAACATTTTTTTTTTCTGGGATTTAGCAATCCTGTGAATCACTAAACTAATATTTAGTTGTACGACCACAGTTTTTTAAAACTGCTTGACATCTGTGTGGCATGGAGTCAAACAACTTGTGGCACCTCTCAGCTGTTATTCCACTCCATGATTCTTTAACAACATTCCACAATTCATTCACATTTCTTGGTTTTGCTTCAGAAACAGCATTTTTGATATCACCCCACAAGTTCTCAATTGGATTAAGGTCTGGAGATTGGGCTGGCCACTCCATAACATTAATTTTGTTGGTTTGGAACCAAGACTTTGCCCGTTTACTAGTGTGTTTTGGGTCATTGTCTTGTTGAAACAACCATTTCAAGGGCATGTCCTCTTCAGCATAGGGCAACATGACCTCTTCAAGTATTTTAACATATGCAAACTGATCCATGATCCCTGGTATGCGATAAATAGGCCCAACACCATAGTAGGAGAAACATGCCCATATCATGATGCTTGCACCTCCATGCTTCACTGTCTTCACTGTGTACTGTGGCTTGAATTCAGAGTTTGGGGGTCGTCTCACAAACTGCCTGTGGCCCTTGGACCCAAAAAGAACAATTTTACTCTCATCAGTCCACAAAATGTTCCTCCATTTCTCTTTAGGCCAGTTGATGTGTTCTTTGGCAAATTGTAACCTCTTCTGCACATGCCTTTTTTTTAACAGAGGGACTTTGCGGGGGATTCTTGAAAATAGATTAGCTTCACACAGACGTCTTCTAACTGTCACAGTACTTACAGGTAACTCCAGACTGTCTTTGATCATCCTGGAGGTGATCATTGGCTGAGCCTTTGCCATTCTGGTTATTCTTCTATCCATTTTGATGGTTGTCTTCCGTTTTCTTCCACGTCTCTCTGGTTTTGCTCTCCATTTTAAGGCATTGGAGATCATTTTAGCTGAACAGCCTATCATTTTTTGCACCTCTTTATAGGTTTTCCCCTCTCTAATCAACTTTTTAATCAAAGTAAGCTGTTCTTCTGAACAATGTCTTGAACGACCCATTTCCTCAGCTTTCAAATGCATGTTCAACAAGTGTTGGCTTCATCCTTAAATAGGGGCCACCTGATTCACACCTGTTTCTTCACAAAATTGATGACCTCAGTGATTGAATGCCACACTGCTATTTTTTTGAACACATCCCTTTCAACTAATTCAACTAATTGCCCAATTGCACAGCCTTAAGAGCGTGCATATCATGAATGCTGGGTCTCATTTGTTTTCTGAGAATCTACTGAACCTACTGGTAACTTGTTTGCCACGTAGCAATAAAAAAATATACGAAAAACCTTGATTATTCTGGTTAGTCACATTGTACTGCTATTATTTTGAACAATACTGTATATATATATATATATATATATATGCAAAAACTTACAAATCATATGAAAATGTATGATTTTTAGAAAAAAGCATGAAGCTCTACCCTTAAACCTAACTATCAGAGGGCCATTGGCAGATCATATGAAAATATAGATTTTCCACCAATTCATCAAAATTAAATAATGAATGAATTGCAATTAGATTGTGTTTTGTTTTTTGTTTTTTCACCAGATACATACTTTATGCAACATCATGAATGCAGATGTGAATGCTTTAGGGCATGTTTTCATGACGACAGTGTACTAAAAAGATTTGTGTACAGATCACATCATTATCAAAATAAACCTCATTCACACAGACAAACGAAAATAAACAAATAATGTTGTATTATTCATATCAGGCCAGTAGATGCCGATGTCACTTTGTAAAGACTTCACACGTATTCCTATAGAGTGAGCACGCATGTGCATAAAGTCACTGGTTCCACTTTTTTTCTTTAGCAGTTTACAAGGAAACAACAACATTATCTTTTTCAAAAACTTTGAAGCCCGTTTTCATAAGTTTCCGTTTTAACGGCCCCATAACATAAAGTAATTCATTCCCCACATGTATTACTAGGGCGATAGCACACCCCAGTACTCAACAGGGCAGTACATTAAAGAGTTTGGGACTCCAAAAAACTGCTCACTCAGAGTATGACATTTTACGAATTTCAAGAAGTGAAGAAAAGTATGCATCTTGGCATATTTGGCCTATCTAAACTTTCAGGTAGTCCTGCACCGGCAGAGCAACTGCCATTGAGATGAACGGGAATGTGACATAAATTCTACAATGAATCGCAGTCATCATTGATTGTATAACATAATTGATTTTAATCATTGAATTTGTCATGCGGAATAACATACTTATGCACTATTCTTTGTGCAGTAGTGTGTTCACACTGAAAATTCCAAAAAGAAAAAGTTTGAATATCTGGATGATGTACTTAAATGAAAAATGAAGAGAGGAATGTTGGACACTTCATACACTGACTTCTTTAATTATATCACAAATGGGACCCAGACAGCAGCCAGATCCAGATGTATGTTCCTGTCTGGTTAGGGGCTAACAGACTCTGATTATTAATGACAAAATAACCTTATATAATTCATACACTATATCGTTGAGTACATAGTGCATAAGTATATAGTGTATAAGTGCATAGTGTATGGTTTGTCATTTTGGGATGCAGTTGTTGTCTACGAGACTAAACATCTGGCCTGTCAAGGTTTGAATTTGGCTATTTGTACAGAGCTTGTTAGAGGAATTTCCAGCTGTTTAACACAGAATATTTGAAATGTTTGAATCACGTGTATCGCCCGTGGGTGAAGTCCATCGGAGCGATTAATAATGTAATGAAATAATGTAAGCTTCCAGCGTGAGCCACAGAATGAGCTGTGAGGCCAGCAGCACATGGTCTTGAATTCATATTCATAAGTGCACTGAGTAAAATGATTATTATATATCAACAGCAGCTGGTCTGCCATATGTGCATCTGCCCAGACGTGAAATCCAAGGGTACACGAGAGGAATATAAAAAAGAGACCTATTTATTTTTTCAGCTTTATCTAAATGGAAAGGGAGGCTGTTTTCCCACAAACCTGAGTGGCCCTGGTGTCTATTGGAATATGGATGTGTTTTCAGAATTTTGCTGTTTTTGGACCTGGTTTTGTGAATGTAAACACTCTGAGCAGGTCTACAATAACATGAAATCAACATTTCTTAATGTGGCAAATTTGTAAGAGTTCTGGCATTTTTATCTTTGTGAAAATAGTGGAGTTGATATTTCTCTATGCCGAAAAACAACATCTGAACAAAAGGTCAAGTGAAGTTCTTTCCTCTTTAACAGTTTAACAGTCTTTAAAGTGTTGTCTCCTGTCTTGGCATATTGTGATTTGAATCCTAAACACTGAAAGAATCTGAGGCCAAAGAAACTTTTCTGTTTTAGATTTACACACACAAACACACACACACACACACAAAAAAAGCAAATTCTAAGAGTCTTTACAGATAAAAAAAAATAAAAAATTTACACTGTTGGTGAAATGAGTTCAAGATCTATCATTAAAATATGTGTTAATTACAAACATCACTGTGATTCTAGTATTAAAAAAAATGGTACTTGCTTTCCTCTTTTTAGAAACTAAATTGCATGCCAACTAAAACTTTAATGAAATGCCAACGCAAGGGCCTGGTTTTCTTATTGTCGTCATCTTTAAACATTAACAGTTCTGTTTAGGGATGTTTTCCTGCTCCATGAAGTCAGTCCTGCCCTACAGCTAGAGACTGGCGTTTGCTCAGCCAGCCTGCTTACATAAATACCACCGTTTGCTTTGGTTGCATTAAATTATTTAGAATACACATTGGAATATGTTTGACTTAAAGTAATTTTCTACCAAAAAGACTTTTCATTGATCTTTTGGAATGAAAGCCCTTGACATAGCTGTATAAAGCTTCCTCCACAGTCCAGAAAAATGATTGACTGAAACCAAACTGCAAAAACTGGTGGAGTCTTAAATGTCCGGTAACACGACCAATAGTCAATAGATTTAATACAAAATGGCATAAGAGGGACAGAAAATGCTAATAAAATATATATCAATAATAATATAAAGGCTATAACATTTTAAGTGGACCTCAGGGGGGAAAATAAACTGATAAAAATGTATGCCATGACCCTTAAAGCCTTTTACTATAAGAAACACTGGATTAATTGTCCATTATTCAGGCAATTACAAACACACTGAATGCATCTCGAGCCAACCACAGTCTGACCTACTGTAAGCTTTTTTTTCTACAAAACTGCAGCAATTTTCTCTATAGACTTGCAACAATAGCTGAGCTCTTTTAGTTTCATACAGAACATGAGCCTAGTGCAGGATTAAAGAAGCTTAAACACACACACACACACATCTCTGGATAAAGGGGGCTCTTAGAAATCTACATTAAACTACTGATGTCGATTTAAAGAGCATTTATATTTTTTATTGTGCACCTTCACATATCTTTGCCAACAGATCAGTAAAAATGCTAAAACAAAACAACTGACATTTCAAAGTATTTAAAGGGTTAGTTCACCCCAAAATGACTCACCCTCGAGGCATCCTAGGTATATATGACTTTCTTCTTTTAGACAAATTCAGTCAGAGTTATATTAAACATTCTCCTGGCTCTTCCAAACTCTATCAGCAAAGTGGGTGTTTCTATACAACAGTCCACAAGTCGTCAAATAACGCACATCCTTAATAAAACACGGCTCTGGGGCATGAAAAAAAGCCTCCTGTAGGAAATTCATGTGTATTTTTGTAAGATAAATATCCATATTTCAGACGTAATAAACACTTTTTTCTCACTTCATAGAGCTGGATTCGTCTGAAAGAAGAAAGTCATATAGACCTGAATGGTTTGAGGGTGAGCAAATAATAGGCTAATTTTCATTTTTGGGTGAACTGACCCTTTAAGTATTTATTTTTAAGGTATTGATGTTTATTAAGACAACACATCAAAAATTACAAATCTACTAGACAATGTCTGTATGTAAATTGTTGGCAACAATTTACTATGAGTTACTTTTTTATCATTAGGTAACTACATTAGTTAACATAAACTAACAATGAAAACTAAATCATTGCATCGAAAAAAAACATTCTAATGCAATGTAATTTTAATTTTAACATTTGTTAATGTATTTTTAAAGCAACTGTATGACATTTTTGTGACTTTGGAAGCCCCTACGGTTAAGTGTAAGTCATAATTACACGGTCATTTGTTGATGCCGTAAAGCAATGGTCCCTTTTCACAGAATTTTGTATCTGCTCACCAAATTTAATAACTCCCAGAACCAAAATGGGAAAGAAACAGAAGACATTTGAGTTATTGCAGGTTAGTGAACCATCAGAATGAATTTGAAATTTATATTAAAAGTAAAACAAATCCTAAATACTGTATACAGTAGTTGCTTTGTATCTTGCATTATTATTTAATGTACCTCAGATAACATAAAGTAGTACTTTTATGAACTAATGTAACCAAAGATCAATAAATAGTGTAACAAATGTAGCCTATTACTCACTGTTGGTTCATGTTAGTTAACCTTATTTATTATAATGTGTTGATATACAGTATGGTAGGCTATACATTGTTGTCAAATCTTTTTCATTTGAAAACTTTAGTATTTTAAGTTTTATTTGCCTCTTATTTTCCTGCTATTTAGTTTGTAAGGTCAAGGAAAGGGAAGTTTTGATTTCTCCCTGTTCACGATGAAGGAATAACAGAATGTTTTAATGAGGTGAGTAGGCTATATGCATGTGTGGATGATTTATTTTGTTGCGCAGTCGATGACATGGAAGTGGCCCCTGGGTCTCACCAGTTCAACAGCCAGTAATGATCTACTCATCAAACGCTGACAGACCCTCTCAAGAGCTCAGGTGACGGCACTGTATCTCTGTCACACATACACACACACACACACACTGTCTAATTAGAGTGACTGATCTTAAATACAGGAATCAAACTATAGTAGGAGAAAGGCGTTAAAGACGTTATCTCAAAGGAGAAATTCAGCTGCAAAATGACCAACATCAAAGTCCATAAAAACAGGCATGTACTTGAAGAAAATGCAGTCAGACTGGACATTATTAGAACAAGGTATCAGTGTTACATTTTTAAAGTCTGCATGCTGTACATAGTAGATACAGAATCCCAAAGCCAAATTCTATGCATCCTTAACCCTCTGTATGTTAAATTCTTTAGCAGAATTAAATTCTGAAACACTTCATGTAAATGTTGTGCTATCACTGAGATCGAACTGACTCACTGTAATGACCAAACCTTGATCAATCCTCCTAATTCAGAGCACTAAATGAACTGATTCTCTAGAATGAATTGATTCCCGAATGTTCTGAAGATGAATTCATTGGGGATGAATTCACTAGAATAAGTTAAAAGGCATTCTAGCAACCTGTAAGAGAAAGAGGATCATTGATTGTCCAGTTTACAAGATTTAAATCCAATTCAAATCACCCTTACAAGCTGTGAGAAACCAAAATTCCCTTGATCTTTTGACAGTGGGTCATTGTACTATAAAAACATCCTGTTTTCAGAACTCAAAATTTTTCGTTAGTCTAAAAACAGGTAAAAAACCCCAGAAAGCATCAACCTCAATGTCTGTTTAGCCTCGCCCACTGATTTGTGCGCGTAGAGGAAAGAGGTGAACGCACAGGTCTACGCAGAAACCAAATGATAAAGATGGATCTGAAGAAGGATGTAGGCTGTCAATCACACATGACTATTAGCCAATCATAGCAGTGGGCGTTTACTTCCGAGTCTACAATCCGCCATGTCTATTCAAACAGAGCACTCTAATGAGGGGAGTCAAAACAGGACAGAAAATAGCCTATTACTTCTAAATTGTGATGTTTTTGGATGTAAACATCTTGAGAACATTATAAGTGGACCTCAAAGAACAAAAATAGAGAGGCAGTCCATGACCCCTTTAAATTAGCACTAAACTAATAAATGCACCTTTGCATTTAGTGAAATTAACAAATGACAAAAGAATGCAGCACCAATTTATTATCATCAAAGAAAGATTTTCTTAGCAATAATCTCATTATATACATACAATTTAATTACATCATACAATTATGTGTTTAAAAAATGTACAGGTACTAACATTAAACAATGCGATATCCATTATACGTGTAAGTGAGTGAGTTTTGTTGCATCAATTGCTGCCCAGCACTGCTGGTGACTGTGTTTGGTCCACAAAGAAACTGTCCTTGTTCAATGTCAGTTACTCCTCACTGAGATCGCAGACTGAAGACATTATACTGTCTGATGGCAACTGACAGAACTGTAGAGGAATAAACCAGTGCCTGGAGGTGCTAAATACTTTCTTACAAAGGCACTTTACAGTTTTATTTCATAAAGTTACTGAAATCAAGGAACACTATACTGTATTATTGGTATATAAGCATATATGTTTCAGTTCTTTCCCAAAATTTAGTGAACTTCTTATTTTTAGATGCACTCTTGACATAAACATTTTTGGGTATAGCACAGTTATATAAAATACTGTGCTGCTTAACAGGACAGCTGCCATTTGTAGACATTAGATAGCTCACTAGGTTTTGTAGTAGAGCTCGACTACACTCACCTTCATCAGTATGAAGAATATAGATTTCCAATTCTGTTACTGAAACTCACCTGTGTTTGCCTACTCACACTGAACTCACTGGAATCTGTTCAATTTGGTTGGAATGATGAAGATGAGCAGAAATGCTTTCTCTCTGTCTCTCACTACCTGCAGTCGGAGCCCTTGAGATGCTCCGCTGCATACTGAAGCTCACATCTGCAATATCATTCAGTCCTTGTCTCTATCTTTCCCTACATTTCTTGCACTTTAACCCAGGCAGGAATTTCTTTAGAATTCCAAACTTGCAGTTTTTGGGGGGCCTAAATGGGTAATACACTAAAAAATGTGAACCTAAAATTCACGTAGGTTTTGATTGTATATGATAGTGGTGAAAGGCAATTTTTGAAGTGGTTTCACATTAAGGCACTGTAAATGTTCTTGGTATGATGCATGTTTGTTTTTTGCATTGATTAGCATAAAATTGTAATATGTAGTAGGAAACTGAAACATCTTTCAAACAGTGTTGGGGAAAGTTACTTTTGAAAAAGTAATGCATTAAGTAATGGCATTTCCTTTTATGCATTGTGTTACTTTTGAGATACTTTTTCTAATTTTGCCTGGGCTTGCTTGTAAGTAATGTGTTACTTTACTAGTTATTTAATAAAAGTAACCTGATTACGTAACTTGTAATACATTACTTGTAATGTATTACCCCCAACACTGCTTTCAGATATGTGTGGTAGAGAGATCTGGTGTGTGTTTATCGTACAACGATGTAACTCACTGATTATCCACCATAGTACGATGCATTGTTGTGGAAACAAACTAGCTAGTCATGACTGTTTCCTAGTCATTGTTAATGAAATCAAATCTATGTGGTGGAGTAATTACTACTGTAAAATAATTGATTTGAGATCTCTGAGATGCTGCTTTATTGAACATGGTACCTGATGACAAATTTCCTTTTTTTTCTTTGTCATTTTGATTTATTTGACTTTTGATTTATCATGGGAATGGCACAGCTAAGCTGGAAGGTCTTAGTGGTCTCAAAGTCAAGGCTGTGGAACCTGATGAAGGTCAGAGGCATGAACCATCCCGCAGCATTGCAAATATCGTGGATGGATACACCAGATCTAAGGCCTTGGAGGCCGTTATACCTCTAGTAGAATGAGCCCTAACCCCCAGTGTTGATGGAAGACCAGAAGACTCGTATGCAGTAGTTATAGCATTCACTATCCAACTGCAGTGAGTCAGCTTGTACTGGACACACACAATTAAACTTTTCTTGGTCTGAGTCACAAAAGGGAGGAGGACAGAATGCCTGTAGAACGACTTGATGTGGAACAATAGAGGACACCTTTGGGAGATCTGGGGTAAAGAAATGCACTTGCGATACCAGGCTCAAACTTAAGACATGATGTGGCCACTGACAGGGCTTGCAGGTCACCGACCCACTTTAAGGAAAAGATGGCTAGTAGGAATACAGTCTTGACTGTAAGAAATCTCAATGAAACCTCCTCCAGGGATTCAAAGTGAGCTTTCAAAAGGGCCTTTAAAACCACAGCCAAATCCCAAGTAGGCATCCTTGGGTGTACCGGAGACCTCAGCCTCCAGGTACCCCAGAAGAAACCTGTTACTAACGGGTTCCCTCCCAGAGACTGCTCACCCACAGGGGCGCGATGTGCTGCCATGTAGACATTCAAAGTGGAGGAGGATAGCCCTATGACCCTCTGAAAGGGATTACGATTAGCAATGCTCCGTTTCTGAACTTCCTGATACAAGGAACGGGAACCACCTACTAGCCCCATTAAAATGGCGATCGAGAAATCACTGAAATGAGTCTGCTTGTTTATTGACTACCTGGAATTTGTCGATGACTGTGTTTACAGAGTCCCTGAACAATCCAGAAAAGCACTAGCGAGGTGTCAAGGTGAAATATGAACAGATGTCTCTCTGTGGCCACAAGGGCTGCCATGGACCACCGCATTGATCCTGGTGGTCTCATCTGTGGCTCTGAGTGACAAATCTGTGTTGATATTGTATACAATATGGGTTGATATTGCTAGGTAAGGAAGTTGGGTTGTTTTAACCTAATTTGAGTTAAAAAGTGGTCTTGATAGAGTAACCCAGTAAAGTCATAATTTATTTTTTATGTCAAGGGAGTATTTTGAGATTTCATGTAAGACAGTCAAAAAAGAAAAACACTCATATAAAAAAATAATTGGACCCGGTTTTCGCCTCAGAAATAAGTTAGCCTTAACGGCCTCTTTTACTGAATGGAAGAGGTACTTCTTATATAATGTCACTGAGTGATTTATGTCATATTTACATTTAATGTATACTATATTTACAATTTTTGAGGTGTTAACAGATGATTATTAACATATTTACATGTTAATTCATCATCTGCTTTTTCACAGTTAAAATGAATGTAGTTTCCTAAAGGAATCGGCATTATGTAATAAAATCTAGCCCATTTATTTTGAGGCTGATTAAGTTATAATTGTTAAAGTAATGTTTCGCATGTAATATTTCAGAATTGTTGTGAACACGCTGGGGAATAAACCACACAGAAGCCTGCTTGTGTGAGGAGGGGGTGATTTTCTCAGCTTCTTCAGAAGAGAGGCAAAGACAGTTTAAAGCAAGCATAACTTGAAGGGATAGTTTACTCTCAGATTAAATTTTGATATGTTTTAGCTTACCTCAAGGACATCCAAGATGTAGGTTTCTTTGTTTCCTCAGTATTTCCCATTTTGATATTTTTAGGTCAAACCATTCTTGTCTGTGGCTCACATTGTGGATGTCTATGGTCACCACCTCAAAGAACATGCACAGAGGAGTCAAAATTAAACAATTCCCCATCATAAGTACACATTGATGACCTAAGACACGAAACGAGCGGTTTATGTAAGAAAACGAACAGTATTTATATAGTTTTTACCTCTTGTACACAACAACGTCAAACTGATCTGAGTGCGCGAGTGCTTCCTGATGGGACGTGCACGTGCGCTCTGGCTTAGTCTGTGCAAGCGCGGAAAGCGCCAGAAGGCGATCTCTCGCGCGTCTACATCACTCATGGTGACCATAGACATTCATTATGTGAGTCACAGACAAGAACGGTTTGACCTAAAAATATCAAAATGGGAAATACCGCGGAAACAAAGAAACCTACATCTTGGATGTCCTTGGGGTAAGCTAAAACATATATCTTTATTTCCATCATGTTATTAATTTGTTTTTGGTTGTATTTAACTAAAAGAATGTTTGTTTTTGTAGATGTTGAAAGCCAGAGGCATAGGAGAACATCATTCTTTTGAGATGTCCATGTTTTTCATTGGAGAACTCAAACCAACTTTGGAGTTGTCTTATTTGGAGACTCATCATTCTTTGTCTTCCTTTCTTAAAGGATTCGTTCACACACACACACACACACACACACACACACACACACACACAAAATAATTTACTTCATGTCATTCCAAACCTAGAACACAAATGAAGATATTTTAAATTTTTTGTCAATCCATTGAGAGTCTGGATAATCAGTATTTTCAACGAGCGGGCACTGGAGGACACCTTTTAGGACTGGAGGATCAAGAGCCCCTTCAGGGCTGGATGGGGAAACCAAGGATGAAGGAGGGCTGGATGGGACAAGCAGAGACGACAGAGAAGAGAGGGGGCAGTTCAACCTCCAGTTCAGATTTCCAGTCTATAAGATCCTCCTCCTCTTGGCCCTTTTGGCGTTCCATATTCAACTCATCCTCAGCCACGATGCAGGGGTCAGAGCTCCACTCCGCACTCACACTATCCGCGGCGCTCTCCCTTGCGGTGGGCACTGTAGCTGGCTCTCCCACCTGGTCTGAGGGGTTGGTCTCTGGTTTATGCGCTGTACCATGGGGAGATGATGGGCTGGACTCTGGAACAGGAGTGGCACTGGTGATCAATCCCTGGGAACAGGTGGGGAATTGAGATCCATTTATCGCCAGTGCCCTCGGATGACAGCGCTCTGTACACCATTTTCAAACTGGCACATAGAATGAACAGAGCACGACGTCCAGATAGTTGGGGAGGCGTGCCATGATCCAGAACAGTCTGGTGTGTGCCCTGAGCAAATTCTCTCCATGCTCCAGCAGGAGGAGGTATTGCGGGCAAAGGAGGGGTACAAAATGATGAAAAGAAAAAGTACGGAGGAGAAAACACAGAAAACAAACATACATACAATTTAGACCGTTGAAGTCGGGTCTTCTGTCACACTACGTTGCCGGAAGGAACATAGAGCCAAGGATAATCAGAAAAGTCTTTAGTAATCCAACACAGCAGTAAAGCAAACATGGAAAACAGGAGGAAGACACACATATGTTACTGGTAGGCCAGACAAAACATAACTGAAAGGACTTGGGCTTATAAAGACAGGATAATGAAGAAACACAGGTGCAGGGATTAAATTAATAATCAAACTAAACAAGGACAGGAAACAGACCAAATAAGGAAAAACAAGAACTGACACACATGACAACAGGTCCAATCCTGACACCATTCTTTTCTGCATTTGTTCTTCATTTGTCTGTGACATGCATGGTACTTTTGACTGTTTTCTCTTCTTGTTTTTAATAAATATTTACCTTTTGATAGTCATTCTGTGTAAAAGTGATTTTAAAATGAAAAATATTTGTAGATTTAATGCCTAGCTCAATTTGGGTTCATTTTATCCTAGCAGTGTGGTGATTTTAAACCATAAAAAAAGCAACCCAGCATGCTGGGTCAAAAATGTAACCGAGTTAGTTGGGTTGGGTTTGTACTTTTTTGTTTTAGCGCTGGGTTGCCAAAATAACCCAAATTGGGTTGTTTTTAGCACATCAGTTTTTAGAGTCTACTTTTGAGGGAAAATCTTTATCTGAATTCAGAGGAATGGATTTAAACAACATAAAATACAAATATTAATATGAAAGTGTTATTTCTGCATGTGCAGATTCAGTGTGTGCCTGGCCATTTATTAGATGTTAAGTGTTTTCATTACATTTAATAAGTTTAAGTGCTTGAAATGTGAGGAGGCATTTTTGATTATATAAAGCACTTGGGGAGTCTGAACGCTGAATGCAAAATTCCTCTAGTCTTTTGTATTGATGATAATAGCGTATGTTTAATCTAGTATTTATATGTGACATTTGCGTCACATAGATGTTTTGGTTGGTGTTTTAGTAACAGCCCTGTTCCAGACGCTGTAATGAAGAGTGATGGATCTGCACCTGCATACTCCAGTACTACAAGGTTCATAGTTTGTATCTCATAGACCGCTGGGTAACGACTGCTAGATTACAATTTGCTGAATTATAACAATAAAAGATGTGTGAATTTCATCATTTACCTAACATTAAGTCCAGCACTACTATAACAGAAACACAATCTGATACAGTGTAATTGCACTACAGTATTTTCCTGAAGCCTTATGAGCCTTTAGCTTTATTCTCTTTTAACTTTTTGGTTTATTTTTTTTACCCATTTGTTTATTGGTGGTGTTTATGAATGCAAGCATGAATGTTGCTGATACTTAGGACTCCCTAATGAGAAAACTTATTAAACTCATCTAGCACTGTTTGTGCCATGGACATGAATGCACTTAAGTAATCCAGTTGAGTAGAATGGTGCTATTAATATTTCAGTTATACTGTATGAATTGTTCATTGACTTTGATGTATATATATTATATTGTGGTTGTCAGTGTATTATAAAAGCAAAAGTTTCAAGTTATGTTAAACCATCTCCTAAATGAACATGATACGATAAGATTCCAGTGTCAAGCACTTTATCTGTCAACACCAGTCTATGCTACAAAACACAACAAAATGAATGTCTCACTATATATATATATATATATATATAAAATCCCATTGCTACGTGTACTTTGTTAACCTAATTGAGACTTGTTATAGCACTTATATATCGTTGCTCTTTTTGTTGTTTTTGATTGCTTCCACTGTCCTCATCTGTACACACACCTCTGTCACACACCTGGACTCATTTAGCTTGTTTTTGCCCGTGACCCAGTTTCTGTCTTCCGTGTTTAGTTTGATTAGTTCCCAGGTGTGTCTATTATCTTCCTCATGTGTTCCATGTCCCTGTCAATTTAATGATTCCATCCACCTGTGTTTCCCCAATTATCCTTTGTACTTAAGCCTTGTCTTTTCAGTTCTGTTTTGTCGGGTCTTCATTACCACTTGCTACTTACGTGTGTCTACCTCTGTGCTCCATGTTGGATATCCCCTGTGTTGGATATATTAAAAACCTTATTCCGTTTATCCTCGACTCCGTATTCCTTCAGGCAGCGTAAAACCGTGACAGAAGACCCGACCAAATAAGAGAAAATAGAAAACTGCGTGTTCTTCCCTCCGTTTTGTTTTTGTGTTTTCAAAGTCTTTTCTTTTCTTAGTGTTTCTATGGATCCCCTCTATCGTCCCGAATTCCTCATCCTTCTGCTGAAGCAGGAAGAACGCTCTCTCGAGGACCACACCAGATGGTTTCTCCTATTAGCAAATGCCACCAGCTACCCGGACGGCGCGCTCTGCACCTTCTACAACACCAGCCTGAACTCCAAATGCAGAGCGTTGTCGTCCGAAGATGGTCCTCGAGAGAATTTCGCCGCATACGTGGAGTGGACTCTGGCGAGAAATGGGTCACCTCTCACCGTCTGCCCCATAGAGGACCTCGCCAGCCCCACTCCCGACCCAGAGACCAGCCAGCCACCATCACGCCGCACGGAGCCAGAGCCCACCGCAGCCGCAGAGCCCGAGCCATCCACTGTCAGGGAACAGGATCTCGAGAGCACGACTGACCAGGTGTGTGAGCCGGCAACACCGTGCATCGTGGGAGTCCTCGTGGAGATCGAGGGCGTGGAGGAAAGCCCTGCCCACACTCCTGCGACTGAGGGTGAGCTATATGCAGTCTCTGAAAGTCATATGGAGCAAGTTCTGGATCTGATGGACTGGTCTACGGAGGTAATCCCTAATATTCCTGTTTCCCCGCTGGTTCCGTCCAGCCCTGATTCCCCTGTATACCCTCTCAGTCTCCCACTCCTACCTCCTCCAGTCATTTCCTCTGCTCCATTTCCGCTGGTTCCGCCCAGCCCTGAGTTTTCTGTTTCTCCGCTGGTTCCGTCCAGCCCTGATTCCCCTGTATACCCTCTCAGTCTCCCACTCCTACCTCCTCCAGTCATTTCCTCTGCTCCATTTCCGCTGGTTCCGCCCAGCCCTGAGTTTTCTGTTTCTCCGCTGGTTACGCCCAGCCCTGAGTTTTCTGTTTCTCCGCTGGTTACGCCCAGCCCTGAGTTTTCTGTTTCTCCGCTGGTTACGCCCAGCCCTGAGTTTTCTGTTTCTCCGCTGGTTACGCCCAGCCCTGAGTTTTCTGTTTCTCCGCTGGTTCCGCCCAGCCCTGAGTTTCCTGTATCTCCGCTGGCTCCGCCCAGCTCTGAATCTTCTGTTTCTCCGCTGGTTCCGCCCAGCCCTGAGTTTTCTGTGTCTCCGCTGGTTCCGCCCAGCTCTGAATCTTCTGTGTCTCCGCTGGTTCCGCCCAGCTCTGAATCTTCTGTGTCTCCGCTGGTTCCGCCCAGCTCTGAATCTTCTGTGTCTCCGCTGGTTCCGCCCAGCTCTGAATCTTCTGTGTCTCCGCTGGTTCCGCCCAGCTCTGAATCTTCTGTGTCTCTGCTGGTTCCGCCCAGCCATGATTTTTCTGTTTCACCACTGGTTCCGCCCAGCCCTGAATCTTCTGTGTCTCCTGTATTCCCTCCCAGCCTCCCTCTCCCGCCTCCTCCCAAACCTGCTGGTCCCTCTACTCCTCTTTCGCTGGTTCCGTCCAGTCCTGATCCTCCTGTCCTTCCTCCCATCCTTCTCCTCTCTCCTCCTCCTAGACCAGCCAGTTCCTCGCCATCCCTGCTGGTGCCAGTCAGTCCCGCAGCTCACCCTCAGTCCGCGCCATCAGGGCGCGGTGGTTCGCCGCTGGACTGCCAGTCTCCAGCTCCGCCTTGGCGTGTTAAGGCCCTGTCTCCGCCTCCAGCCTCCGAGCCCTGGACTCCTCCTCGGTCCTTCGACCCAGCGGCTCCGCCTTGGCTCTTAGCTCCCTCGTCTCCACCGTGGCCTGTCATCCCACCTGCTCCGCCGGGCTCCCTCGTCCCTCCGGCTCCACCTTGGTCAGTCGTCGACCATCCGCCACCTCGGGACTCCTCTCCTCTGGTTCCACCTCGTCACTCCATCCCTCCGGCTCTGTCAGGCTCCTCCTTCCCTCCAGTTCCACCTCCATCCTCGGTCACTCCGGCTCCACAACGGTCTGCCAGGACCCCGCCTCTGCCTTGGTCGCCTGAGCCTTCAGCTCCACCTAGGCCCTCCGGATCCTCGACGTCACCCTGGCTCTGCGGCTGTGCTGCTCCATCTTGGGCTCCTCACCCACCGGTGCAGTCTCCGCCTGTCGGCCCCCTGGTGTCGTCGACCCTTCCTTCACCATGGCTCCTCCCGCCGTCGACCCCACCTTGGATCTCCGTCCTGGCTGGTCTCTGGTGGACCATCTGGCTCCTCCTGCTCCTGTCTCCTCCCTGGCTCCTTCCTCCGTCGTCTCCTCCCTGGCTCCTCCTTCTGTGGTCCCTGTCTGCTGGCCCCCTCCTGGAAGTCCGTCCTCCACCGGAACCTCCTCCCAAGTTCCCACCTACGCCTCCCCCTGTTGTTTCTACGGTGCGAGGACGCACCTACCGGGAGGGGGGAGTACTGTCACACACCTGGACTCATTTAGCTTGTTTTTGCCCGTGACCCAGTTTCTGTCTTCCGTGTTTAGTTTGATTAGTTCCCAGGTGTGTCTATTATCTTCCTCATGTGTTCCATGTCCCTGTCAATTTAATGATTCCATCCACCTGTGTTTCCCCAATTATCCTTTGTACTTAAGCCTTGTCTTTTCAGTTCTGTTTTGTCGGGTCTTCATTACCACTTGCTACTTACGTGTGTCTACCTCTGTGCTCCATGTTGGATATCCCCTGTGTTGGATATATTAAAAACCTTATTCCGTTTATCCTCGACTCCGTATTCCTTCAGGCAGCGTAAAACCGTGACAACCTCATTTTACACACATACAATTGCAAAATAAATTTAAAGCAAATAGAATACAAAAAGATTAGAAAGGTAGTTAGATTTTTTTAAGAATAGAATTAGAATAGTGAGTGTTAAAGTTAGAGGGTCAAATAAAGATGGAAGAGATGTGTTTTAAGCCGATTCTTGAAGATGGCACACAGGACACAGCTGCTTGGATTGAGTTGGGGATGTCATTCCACCAGGAGCGAACGTTTAATTTAAAAGTCTGTAAAAGTGATTTTGTGCTTCTTTGGGATGAACAATCAAGTGATGTTCACTTGCAGAACGAAAGCTTCTAGAGGGCACATAAGTCTGAAGTAACAAATTTAGATAAATGAGTGCAGAGCCAGTGGTAGTTTTGTAGGCAAACATCAATGCCTTGAATTTTATGCGAGCAGCTGTTGGTAGCCAGTGCAAATTGATAAACAGAGGTGTGACGTGAATTCTTTTTGGCTCATTAAAAATTAATCTTGCTGACACGTTCTGAATTAATTGTAAAGGTTTGATAGAATTCGCTGGAAGACCTGACAAGAGGGCATTGCAATAGTCCAGCCTGGACAGAACAAGAGCTTGAACAAGGAGTTGTGCAGCATGTTCTGAAGGAAAGGGCCTGATCTTACTGATGTTGAATAAAGCAAATCTGCAGGATCAGACAGTTTTAGCAATGCGGTGTGAGAAAGCCAGCTGATCATCAATCATAACTCCAAGGCTTCTAGCTGTTTTTGAAGGAGTTATGGTTGATGTGCCTAACTTGATGGTGAAATTGTGATGAAACGATGGGTTTGCTGGAATCACAAGCAGTTCTGTCTTGGCAAGGTTGAGCTGATGGTGATGATCCATCATCCAGGAAGAAATGTCTGTTAGACAAGCTGAGATGCGAATAGCTACCGTCGGATCAACAGGATGGAATGAGAGGTAGAGTTGAGTGTCATCAGCATAGCAGTGGTTTGAAAAGCCATGATTCTGAATGACTGAACCTAATGATGCCATGTAGACAGAGAGGAGAAGTGGTCCAAGAACTGAGCCCTGAGGCACCCCAGTAGTTAGATGTTGTGACTTGGACTCCTCACCTCTCCTGGATAATTTGAAGGACCTATGATAGGTAAGACTCAAACCATTGAAGTGTTGTTCCTGAGATGCCTTTCGCCAGTAGCGTTTATAGGAGGATCTGGTGGTTAACCGTGTCAAAAGCAGCGGACAGATCAAGCAGTATAAGTACTGAAGATTTGGATTCTGCTCTTGCCAGTCTTAGAACTTCAACAACTGAGAGCAAGGTCGTCTCAGTTAAATGTCCACTTCTGAAGCCAGATTGGTTGCTGTCAAGGTGGTTGTTGTGTGTGAGAAACGTAGAGACTTGGTTGAACACAGCTCGTTCAAGTGTTTTTGCAATGAAAGGAAGAAGGGAAACTGGTCTGTAGTTCTCTAAAAGAGATGTGTTGAGGGTGGGTTTCTTAAGTAGTGGAGTTACACGAGCCTGTCTAAATGATGAGGGAAAAACACCAGTGTGGAGGGATGTGTTGATGATGTGAGTGAGTGCAGGTACAACTGCGGGAGAAATGGCTTGAAGGAGATGAGATGGAATAGGATCAAGTGGGCAAGTAGTAGGGTGATTAGAAAGGATGAGTTTTGAGACTTCTGCCTCAGCGAGTGAAGAGAAGGATGTACATGAGTGTAAGTTTGCTGGTGATATGAGCTTGACTGATTGTGGTGTGGAAAATTGTGCGCTAATGTGTTTAATTTTATTAATGAAAAATGTTGCAAAGTCGTCAGCTATTAGAGATGAAGCAGGAGGTGGAGGAAGAGGACAAAGAAGTGAGGAAAATGTTTTAAAAAGCATGTAGTAGTAGTATGTCATTTTAGCAGTGGAGACATTAGCAGAGAAGGAAGATAGGAGTGACTGATACACATTAAGGTCAGTAGTATTTTTGGATTTGCAGCTCTAAGCTTAGAACGGTGTTCACGTAGAACATCAGATAACTAAGGGGCAGAAGGGGTGTTACGGGCTGGCCTAGAAGTTAAGGGGCAAACAGTGTCTAAACAAGATGTAAAAATGGAGCAGAAAGTATCAGTAGCACTGTTAGAATCCAAAGATGCAAACAGTTTAGGGTACCATCCTCAGGAAAGGTTGAGAGCAACACATCTAATTCATCCAAAAAGTTACCCAGTGGTCCTGGGGGTCAATCACCAAACTACAAAATGTATTTTAAGAGGGTAGTTAACAGTAACTGAATGATATTCAAAGGAGCTGTTGATACCCAAAGATGGTAAAGGATTACATTTTCAATCATAGGAGATGAGTAGACCAGTACCTCCACCTCTTCCAGTCAAACGGGGGGAGTGGGAAAATGAGAAATTATTGGAGAGTGCTGCAGGTGTAGCAGTGTCCTCTGGTTTGATCCAGGTCTCTGTTAGGGCCATGAGATTAAGCTTTGAATGACTAATAATAGAAGTAATGAAATCGGCTTTGTTTACAGCAGACTGACAATTCCAGAGACCAATTGAAAAAGAAAGTAGTGTATAAGCAGATATAGGAAAAGTGTGCAGGTTGTTAAGAATGCACTGCCTACATTGTGTGATGTGTGGTTTGCGAGTGGTAGTGATAGTAGGGATCTGGAAACACATAGTAAGATTTGGTTATAAACAAAAAACAACTGAAACATAATTGAAACAAGAGAAAGAAAAAGAGATTAATCAAAACAATACTTCTATTCCCTAGCACATTGATAGAGAGGCGAAGGGAAGTAAAAGATGTGGGAGAAAAAAGGAGACAAGCAATAGGGATAACCGCACACTGGAGAGGATTGTGAAACAAAACCCATTCAAAAATGTGGGGGAGATTCACAAAGAGTGGACTGCAGCTGGAGTCAGTGCTTCAAGAACCACTGCTGAGTGTTTCAAAGTAATGTTCTCTGATTAAAGTAAATTTTGTATTTCCTTTGGAAATCAGGGTCCCAGAGTCTGGAGGAAGAGAGGAGAGGCACACAATCCACTTTGCTTGAGGTCTAGTGTAAAGTTTCCACAGTCAGTGATGGTTTGGGGTGCCATGTTATCTGCTGGTGATGGTCCACTGTTTTTTCTGAGGTCCAAGGTCAACGCAGCCATATACCAGTATGTTTTACAGAACTTCATGCTTCCTACTGCTTCCTACTGCAACTTTATGGAGATGCAGATTTCATCTGTGTACCTACACACAGTGCCAGTACACACAGTGTAGTTTAAGGACCATGGTATCCCTGTTCTTAATTGGCCAGCAAACTCGCCTGACCTTAACCCCATAGAAAATCTATGAAAATCTATCATGAAGCAAAGGTTCAGACTTGGGTCCAAACACCACTGGCCACAAGCTTTGGGCTCTGCTCTCATGGAGAACATTTATTTATATTGCATATTTTATTTTAGATGAACTAGAAATAATGTTTAATTTGTAAAGTTTTATTTTGAAATGTAAGTCAGTAACAATTGGCTGAAGCCACAGCCGATGGTGAAAGTCTTTCTGAATGAGACCCGCCCCATTTTGGAGGTTCTGCCCAATTTTGGAGCTCACACCCCATTTTGGAGATCTCCGGTTTGCAGTTATACCCACTTGGGGTTTATGTCCTTGGGCCCCGGACAGGAGAGGGGAGCGCGTGCGGCCGTCGGACTCCGTCCCTTACCTGGACCCTTCCTCCATGAACACTGCCCGACCCACACTAACCCAGCAGCACGATGAGGACACCAGATTCCCTGTTGCTTTGGACCCTTTTCCACTTTGGCCACATTTATTTCCCTGTTTTCCTTTATTTTCTGTGAATAAAAGCCTCTCTGAGGCCTGGCGCCATGCCCACTGTGTCTGTCATTTGCTCCTCCCATCTCTCTCTCTCTCTCTCTCTCTCTCTCTCTCTCTCTCTATATATATATATATATATATATATATATACACACAATGGAAGTCAAATTTTAACCAATATATCGTACTTTATAAAATAAATAAATAAATAAAAAATAAATAAAAAAACATGCTGGTGAATAAATAATGACAGAATTCTAATTTCGGGGTAAACTGTCCTTTTAATCGGTTTATTATTATTATTGACATGGAAATATGCAAAGAATGAAATAATAAGAAAGAGAAACTGTCAGTAGGTTGTGGTAAATGTCATTGAATCATTTATTCCATCCAGGTGTGTGTTCAGGGTCTGTGTGCTTTTGGATGGGTTAAATGAGCTCAAATTCTGATAATGGGTCACCATGCTTGGCCACACGTAACTTTACTTTCAATTTCACTTTCAGTTGATATATTAAAATGAATGATCCATTAAAGAATTAACTAAATAGCTTACTTCATGAATCTTTCATTGAATCATTGGTTCACCCAAAATCCAGATTCATTCAGAAACAGTCAATCAGTGTAAGATGTCTTCTGTAGATTTTTGCCAGGATGGTGCATTAAAAGCGTTAACCATTTTTAACATTTTTTTTTATAACCAACAAATTAAATTAATGAGTTAAATCAACAGACCTAACATCACCCGCAATAATATATGAACTAGAAATAAAAATGTATTATCTAGTGCTTATTATTACTATCATATTGGCTGTTTATTGGTACTTATAAAGCACATATTTTTGCCTTATCGTGTATGAGCATATTTTACATTTTAACCACATACCTAAAAAAAAGTAAAGAGTTGATTGAGGCAAAAGTTGTAGTTAATAGTGAGAATTGGTACCCAAACTACAGTGTGACCAAACTGAACCTTTTTCAGAGTAATACAATGCATATAATCAGTACCTAAAGTTTTCACTGTCATTGGACACACGGTTTGTATCCAGAAATAGAAACATTCCAAAAATAGAATTCACTACGGGATAGTGCCGTCACAGCCGATTAGGCCAAAAACTCTGATTAACTACACAATTACACAAAATTACTATGTTTATTGCATGCAGCAGACTTGTTGCATCTGATTAAGATATGGTGTAATGGAGATTTGATCTTGTTCAAGGATATTTTAGATTCTTAATTTTCATATCATATTCAAACACAAGCTGAGTAATTTGAATATTATTTTATAACAATGTAATAAAGCTGTAATGGACACCCAACAGTGCTGAAGGACTCATTCAGGATTCATTCATATGATGTTGTGTGTACTTGTGCTCTGGTTAAGGTTATACAGTAGTGACCGAGTGAGTGTCATTGCCCAAAAGGCCCAGTGGGTCTCGATCTGCTTCAGTGCCTCACTGCCTTTAAGGTGAGCTCTCCTAAATCAACCCTGATTCCTGGCACATCATAGACCTCATCACTTCAGTCCCATGTGTGTCATTAACCTCTCTCCAGACATGTGACTTCTAATACACTGTATTTTTCTAAAGACACAAATGTTATTACAAGAGCTGTATAACATTGAGGTGCAACTGTGGCCTGTGGGCAGAAGAACACTGCCAGCAATGTTTCCAGCTTTGATAGATCACCATCATTAACACTGATGGAACTGTGCACTGTGACATAGCAAAGTCATGATTATAGTTGAGTGCAGTCATATGCTGGATCCAGCTGCTCGTGTACAGTAAAATAGATTCTTGATGGTTCCATCAAGAACATCCGTGAAAACTTTCAAGTGCACAAAAGGTTCTGTTTAGCAGAAAACATTCTTTAGATTTAGACGAAAAAAAGGTTATTTACAGTTCTGTTCACTGAATGTTTCTTCAATGGCATCGTTGAAAAAAAAAACAAAAACATAAACTTTTGTAGCGTGTTATTTGTTGCACTGATGTTAACTCTTTTTATGCCATTGATAGAATTTTCAGCTTTTCCATTTCATTGTTATGCGGTAGGGGGCGCTTTTACATGTCTTATGAAAGAGTACTGAACATCTGGATCAAAATACAGTGAAGAAGACACAGAAACGAGCGATCACATATGTAAGTGTAAAATAATGCAAACATTAAACAGCATAGAAATCAAAACTCGTTACCGAATGCGATGTCAATTAAAAGTGGTTTAGAACTGTGAGGCTTTGAGATTTTGATGCACTTCCATCTTCTGCTTTTCCATGGACTGCTTTTTTTCCGCTGCTTTTCAAGACCCCAAAATTCTACTGATCTTGGCATCCAGATGTTCACAAACATATGCTGAAAGACTTAAAAGATTCCTATTGGTGACGGTTCTCATGAAGCAGCACTCTGCCAGTTTGTATTTGCAGCAACACAAGTTCTCTGCCAGACACACACGTCCTGTGTGTACATGTGGGTGTGTTTGTGTGACGTCTGTGACCCAGACGCTCCCTAAACCATCCTGTCGCATCTGTTGCTGAAGACATCCAGATATGTGCTCCCACCATGCTGAATACCCAGAAAGCTGTGCAGCAAAAGCAGCCAAGCCCAGAAAGTCTGCGACGCCTCATGTTCAAAAGTCTATTTGCAGAGACTGGTTTTGGAATGAACTGTGTGTTGAGTTTTGTTTATAAATATTTGTTTGGGTTTTATCAGATTTTTCTTGGGTTCATTTCTTAGAGAATTCATATGCATTTATGAGTATATGTGTGTATGTGCGTATGCATCCCACCCCCTCCCGGCGCAGTTCCGCTGTGTTTCCTGTACACATTGGCAGTGCTCTGCAGCAGATTGTTAGTATTATCGTCCGCGCAGACCTTCGCCAACAGTAGTGCCATTTATTTTTATCTCAGCTCTCTCTCCTTCTTCTCATTCCAACGCTTTTTTTCTGCTTTGTATGCTTTTCCGTTTCTTACTGATTGCATCATGCGGCTACAACTTACAGAGCAGGGGGTGAATGTGCTGAACAGTTATGCCAATTTTCTGCATGGTTTTCAGTGCAAAGACTGGCATCTCATTCACTAACCGGCAACAATTTAATGCTGGAATAGGGCTGATCCATGAGTCCTGAAATAGTGTCAGAGTCATATATATATATATATATATATATATATTATTTTTTTTTTTTTGTCGTACTGACAACAAACTTAAGCATTTTACATGCAGTATGAAAAACTTCAGAGATTTAGAATTGTTTCTGAATCATTTTAGGTTAATCACATTTACATCATTTTTCATTACAGTTTCATTCTGTTCTGTGACTTCTGGTGAAATTTTCTTATTTAGTCACTCTTTATTTTAAGCTTTCATTATTAACTAACTATTAACTATGACTATTTTGCCTCAGTAAACTCCAAATTTGATGCTTATTAATAATTAGTGAGTAAGTTGTTAATTTTAGGTATGTTGTGGATTAAGGGATCTAAAATATGATCATGCAGAATAAGGCATCGATATGTGCTTTATAGGTGTTAAAATACAGCCAATATGCTATTTTCATTTATTTTTCACATTTAAAAACAACTAGAGTTGGTCAAATTTCTTTCCATTTAAACAGCATTCCAACAGCTTAAATGTCAGAATTTCAAATATTTGCAGCAACAGAAAAGGCCTAGTCTAGTCTTAGACTAGTGATATGTCATATGCTAATAATATGCATGCTAGATAATAGTGAGAATAGGTCCTTCACATAAAGTGTTAACTATTATTTTTATGGATTCAGTCTTTGTACATAAGCATAAACTTTAAATTGTTAATGGAAAAAAAAGCTTGTTTATAAACTTGCTTGTATAGATAGTAATTTTTAAAAATAGTTTAGATGCTGCCCATATGTCCTTCTTGTATGTTTCAGCACACAGTATATGTGAAAGCAATGTGGGAGTCAGGACAGGACATGACAGGAAGCAATATGGGAGCGAGCAGAAAGTACACAAAAATATGCCTTTAATATTGCATGTGAATATCAACTAATTCTAGTAAGATCAGGCTGGTACAGTATGCCAGATATTGGTAGCCGGCTGCATGCTGAATTAAAGAAATTCATTGACGAGTTTCACCCAGTTGTGATTATGCAGATAAAAACTTTTTTGGAACAAAATGTCCATTCCAACTCTTTTTCTCTCTAAAACCATTGCTCAGCATTTCTAATACATTTGGCAACAAAATGATCTATTGGTTCCTCTGAGAATTAAAGTGAAGCCAATGCAGATTTGTGAAGTGACTTGATTAATATCACCTGAACTGAAACATATGGTGTACGAATAACATGCATTGTTTCTTTAACCTAAACAAGTTCACCATTGGTTTATTCACCAAGGATCCCATCAGTTAACAGCTGCTGTTCCATTATGCAGACGTTCACACTTGCCATCCATAGGAATCTGATTTGTTTTCTGAATCAGCAGTATGTTCTCTAGCCGTCAGCGCTCTGCCGTTTCCTGACTCACAAGAAATCTCCAGTGGGCTGAAAATGACAGCGAGCCACATTCCTTTCATTAGCGGTAGCTGCAGGTTAAGCACAGCCATCTGAGACTTAACCAGATAGCAGATTTAGCTTTTCTCTTGCTTCTCAATTTGTCATACAGCTTAAAGGCCTTCAAAAAGTATTTCAACTATATTAAAATGGTCTGGCGCTTTACAAACATGCTTTAGACACATTGAGGTGCTCTCCTAAAAAAGAGAGCCTTATGAATGTAAAAGAGTGTTGGTGCTGTGAAATATGAGGTGGTGAGGTGTAGTGTTCTGGTCTGGAAACTGGAAGGAAGGTGGTTCGATCCGTGGAGGAATCCATAAACCATTTTCATTTTGGGCTTGACAAGACATTTAATTTCAGGTCGATCCAGATGGATTGTCTCTGTAAACAGGTCATGATGATGTTCAGTGACGACATTGTGTGTCAAGTCATGACCTGGTTGTAGGTTAAACTGCATATCATTAATGTATTTTGATTTACTAACAAGTCATCACATTTGGCACATGTGTTCGAGTTTATGATGCAAGTTCATTAAGAACTTTATATGGAATGAGAGTTCCAGTCAGTAGAACTGATGGGACGATGCAGGCAAAAGATAATGAGGATAATCCTTTCAAGACACACTCATTAGTATTTCAGTCTATCCGCCTGGACCACAATCACATCTGGGCAGGAAATCACTTCAAGGGAATCCATTAGCTTGTCCTGTGGGACCACTGGGCTTTTCAAGTATCATGTAACCACCTCACTGAGGACTTCTTGTATCAAAATATTGAATTTTGCAGCCGCTGAAAAATTACAAGAGCGTGCATAAAATATCTAAATTTGAGAGTAGTCGGATGCTCCAGGAGCTTGCTTTAAACAATTCTGAATATGTAACAATTTAGATTATGGCATTCACTGGTTGCTACAGTAATTATCATGCATATTACTAATTGGCTGTTTAGTATTTACAAAAGACAAATTAATGCTTTTTTCTGCATTATCATATTCTAGATCTTTTAACACGACCCCAGACCTAAACATCACTTTTACAACAACTACCTTACTTACTATCAATAAGCAGCAAATTATGAGTTGTTTGTTAATAGTGAATGTGTTTTCTAATCTAAAATGTTACCAATGTTCTTTTTCCATTGAATGTACTGACAAAGTTTAAGTTTAGTGCCTTATAGCAGGGCAATTACGTTTCAATCCCTCCTCTCCAGAAACCTATCACTTTCATTAAGCAACTGCAGCAATTAGCAAATGACAATGATCCACTCAAACCATGATGGACAAAATCAAGTCCTGCAAACTGTTTTTAAGTGGTGTTGTGGTTAAAGATCTGGGATGGTAACCAACAAGTTAAACTCATGCATGTGTTGATCCATGAGCTAACACTGTTGCACCATTTAACAAGATATTGGTTACTCAAGGGAAGATTGCCCTAGTAAGTTGCTTTGGATACAAGCCTCTGCTAAATGACTTCTTACCATCTTTTCTCCTGGGCTCTTGAGCTGTTAACTGTGTATTTAATAGTACCTTTTCTCCTCTCATGACTTGCATGGCTGGGACAGCATATGAGCTAGAACTGCTGATAGCATTAATGAGAAATCCCTTTGGGCCGGTGAGGAGAGATGCTTGAACTGTCCTGTCGAGACCTAAACACATGACCTCATGTGTAAAAGCCCAAACCTCTCTGGTGCCTTAAAAGGGTTAGTTGTTTTATTCTTTCAAGCAGCACCAGTACATGATTTCACTGTATAATTAATGGAATCTTCTCCAGAGCGACTGTTCTTTCCAAAATACGAAGTGATTCTGTGTGTTACTGACGTAAGCCATCAGTGAGTGGTTAATGAGTGGGTGGAAATACAGAAGACCTTGAATCCTAAGCTTTCCTGCTCAAAAAACAAAAACAAAATGGCTTCGGGCTTTTCACACTGACCACAACCCTGGGTTATTACCATTCTAAACCCCACGTTTAACCCCAAATAAAGGCATGTTTCACACTTGTAGTTTAGAAGCAGGATTAGCACTGATTTCTATTCTGGATTAAGAAACCTCGTCCTGAAGAAGGTTAGCAGGGGTTTTGCAGTGTCAACCCCACACTGGAGTTTTTCAAAATCTGAGAAAAAAAGGTTCGAGCCTCCGGTGCGAGTTGGGAGGTGCATGCCTCCGCTGACTGTGCGTGCACCTCCCGAAAAAGACGAGACATTTTTACTTGACGCAACTGTTTTAGACTGAAAACCAGACCATACAACTGATTTAGACGTGGGTGCCGGTGTGATGAGATGTACTAATATCCGTCTGCTCGGGCATGATTGTTTTAGGCCTGTAATTGATTGATTATTGAGGTAATAGGGATGGCATGGTTCGCTGAAAAAAAAAAACAGTTTCTGTTGATGCATGCGCATTCTGGCTTCCCAAACATTACAAAAACATGAGAGAAAAAAAAAACCCTGGACAAATCATTCAGTCTTGTTCAAAGCGAATGCTGTATATGAGCAGTAATATATTCTTAAAGTGAATAAATTGTAATGAAAAATAAATAAAATTAAATAGCTAAAGTAAATCATAAGTGGAAGTGCATTTGTCAATTCTGTCATACAGTACAGCAGCAATTACACATGTTTAGGGGAATAGGGCATTATTAATATACCATGTAAGGTGGTATGTGCTAGAAATGGGTAAACCACTATCAGTGAGTCTTGCCCATGGGGTGTCCCACATTGTCCCTCAGAAACATACCCCTTGGGCTTATTAGCAGGTGGTCACCCTACTGTAGGGGGCTAAACAGATCTACTATTTAAAGAATGACAAGCATGAGGTGGTTTATTAAATAGTTGTAATAATGTTCAGACTAGCGAGTTATTGATCATGGGGCACACATAAAACGGCTGATGTGAGGCACCCTGTGCAACTTATGTTTCTTATGATTGAGTAAATATAAAGTCAAGAGTTAACTAGAATAATCAAATGCCAGAATAATACTAATAATTAGAGACAGACAAACAACCAATTTGCCTTTCAACCTAAATTCGGAGTCAGATTAGATAATAAAATGAATTTTGAATTTAAATTAAATAATTTTGCACACTGAAAAGACCGAACACGCAAGAAACCTTCAGCCAGCACTGGACACCTTCCTTGGACCGAGTGCGTGGACCTTACAGCGTCATAAATCTATCCAGACCCTAGCGCCATTTGTTACATACACATACATTTTTATGCAATGTCTATTTACACCAAGTGCAAATAGCCCGCCTTGTTGGCTGAAGATATTTAGCTAGTCAACACTACAAAAGATAGCCATCAGTTTTTAGCTCTAGGGGTGCAGATGGTAAAACGATCAACCTGGGTTTCGAATCTGCCTTTTAGCAAACATTTTCCCCCTTTTCAAGTTTCAGATCACATCAGAAAACCATTTATTTTCAATGAAAGTGAAGAATATAATCAAAGAGTTAAAAAATAAAGTATGGGTTAGGATGGGTTAGGGAAGGGCTTTATTGTCCCAATACGGGGACAATACATATATTTATTAATTTGAATATACATTTGAATTTGAATTAAAATTAAAATGTACACTCAATAAGTTATTATTGCATAATGTTTTACAATGTACTACTGAGGTGCAGATAATTGCTCTATTAATATTTACATCTAATTTTTATTGCTGAAAATCATCCAGTATCCCTGTTATATTTTAGAATGAAAATGTCCATATAAAAAACTGATTAAAATAGTTATCAGATAAATATTTAAGAGCAGAGTTGGTCTCATTATTTTTCACTGGCTAAATAGTATTTCAATTGTTTTAAACAATTCAAATCAAATTAAATGTACGCAGTTTTGCTAATAAGGTAAATAACTTTTATCTATTTTTAGTGGAAATAAATAGCTATATTTATTGCAGTGTAAATACAACTGACTGACAATTGTCTCAGAGCATCACTGAAAATGTATTTTAAAAAAGAAACTGTGCTGATATTACCGTTTTCTTCTAATTGTATTTTTCATAATGTGGAGATGCCTTCACACAGCATCAACATTTCCATGCAGCTGCAGTTGTACAGTAATGTAATATCATTGGTCCTATTCAAACCGGACAATGGACTATTTGAGAACTGAATCCAGCAGTCCGCTATATCAAAGTAAGTCCACATCACTGATCATTCTTCTTGCTAAAATATTTCTCATAACATGCAGTTTAGTTTAAAGCTCAGTTATTGTGCACCCATAGCACTCATTGCTGTCATTAAATCGTAGCAAAATGTTTATTGTTAATAATATGATGTAATTATGTTGTTTGTAAAATTACAGAATTTCAGTGCTTATCTCCATTAATGAGAGTGGAATATTTAATGTAAAACTGTATATGTATTGAAATTGATATAAAATCATTGTTTACTTCATTACGTTTCCCACTACAAGAATAATAGTTTGTGCGCATGGTCTAGAATGTAGTCTGTACGTTGCATACATATTTACGACAAATGTATTTTTTTAATAAAATCATGATATGTATGATAGGGTGGTGTGCACAGTGGATAAGACACATGCCTTTGGTGTGAGAGACCCGGGTTTGAATCCAATATGAGACACCAATGTGTCCCTGAGCAAGACACTTAACCCCTAGTTGCTCCAGAGGCGTGCGACCTCTGATATATATATATATATATATATATATATATATATATATATATATATATATATATATATATATAAATATATATATGAAGAGTTCAGATGCAAAAGCCTCTAAGTGCCATCTGAAATTTTCATCTAAAATTACGATTTTTAACCAGCTCCTATGCTTAGGTTGAGAAATTTTACTCTAATGGCAATGTGCAGATCCTTTTCCAGGCTATTAAAGTGAAATAACTGAACATAAATATAGAAATTTGATAAAAATCCTAATTTTAGATGAAAATTTCAAATGGCATTTAGAGGCTTTTGCATCTGAACTCTTCATATATATAGCAATTGTAAGTTGCTTTGAATAAAAGTGTTAGCTAAATGTAAATATGTGCGTGGAAAAGTGTGTACGCTTTATTCTATGTCCATTTTGTGCGTACGCAATGTTTATGAATGAGATCCCAGATCCTTGTTCCAAACTGGCCCCGAAACCTTGCAGGTCTTGAACAAGGGACCTATGACGTGAGTCGGGGGAGCTTTCACTACAGACTGCACATTGAAAGACGCCATTTAAAAGTCATTGGAGTTCCGGTGAGTAACAACATTACAACAGTTTGAAGCATGCCAGCTGGTTTGAGCTGGTCCTAAGTTTGTTATGAGCTGGTTTAAGTTGGTTTTCAGTTTAAACCAGTTAATGACCAGCTAGGACCAGCTCAATCCAGCTGCCATGCTTCAAAACATACCCAACTAACATATGCTGTTTTTTTCAAAAGGAGCAACATGCAAATAAGAATGTTAATCTACAGGATTTAGGTTGAGAAATGTACAGTATGAAAACGTCAGCTCATTAATACACAGGATTAATTGTCAACCCTGGGTAAATTATGAAAAGTGTTAAAGTGAAGTAAGATGGGGTTAAGAAGTTCCAGGGTTAACTATATCACGTGTGAAAAGCCCTTCACTAAATGTAAATATGCAGCACGTATTATGTTTGTGTTATTGTCGAATCCCCCTAACTGTTGTTTCTGTAAGAGAAAATGTCAGTTTGAAGCGGCGGCTCCTCAGGGATGACTGATGGTTTCAGACAGTCGTGTGTAGCCTGTGCGGTCATAGTAACACCCACTTAGCACATTCAGCTTCTGTTCACTAGCAGTGTCGGCTGAATTTGGCTTTTTTTCACCTTGTGACAGGGTGAGTCAGTGATTCTCCGGAGGGGAACGGAGTCTGTCTTCGGCCACTCACGGCTTTGAGCTTCAGGACTCTGCTGATAAATGCCAAACTCAGCTCAGCTGTGCAGGATTGTGGCTTTGGATGATGCCAGACAGAAAAATCTAAAACTTACCTCTACATTTTTAGGATAATAAAAATTTATACTGAGCAATACTGTTTTCAAATTCAAGACAGACTACTATACTTAATTCCCTCAACAAACAGAGCAGTTAGGCATAGAATGACTAAAAGTATCAGATCTAGCACTACCATAACTGAAACTTTTAACAGAAACTTTGTGAACACTAGCACACCCAAAAGCTATTGTGTAGGATGTTTAACAAGCTGCAGATGTTATAGCAGTGTGTGGTAACTATACTCATTTTCTTTCTCAGTATGACCACTTAGAGATTCCCTAAATACATCTACTGCACTCTATAGGAACCATCACAGACATATCCAACGCTGCCACCATCTGTTTCTGATTGCATCGTCTTTGCCTGGCCTAAATCAGTGATCATGGCACACCAAACGGAATTGACGTGACCAGGGAGACTTAAAATATGACTCACTAGATTGTCTTTTCAACATATAGAGCTGAGTCATTTTCTCCAAGGAGGCAAGGGAAGTGGTGTCTCTTCAAAAATATGTCTGAGAAAACAAAATATGGAAATATAGATTGTGTGAAGAGTTCATTTCAGGGGCAGCATGCAGGCTCAGTGGGAAACACTGTCATCTCACAACAAGGTCACTGGTTTGAGTCCTGGCTGTTTGAGTTTGCATCTTCTTCCTGTGTTCGCATCTCACTGTCTCGTTTAAACTTGTCGAGTTGAGCCATGATCTAAAGGAAATCATGACAGTTTTGATGCAAACACTTGTGCATGCATACAGCCAACTGAGAGAAATTGGGCTGTGCCTTTTCACACTGAATGCAAAGATTTGGCAGAACAACGCTTTTGAATCAAATCCAATACATCCTTATGGGGCTATTCATACCAGATACGATCATTCGTGGTGCGAAAAAGAGTCATTGGTATCTGAGAACTGATTTATTCTTAAATGCTCTTTATGCAGCAGAATGCAGGTCACATCAGAAGTTATTACAGGCACTCGATAAAGGTTTAAAGTGGGTTAAAAAAAAACCCATTAATATTCACAATATTAAGTGGTTAAATGGTTAGTTCACCCAGATATGAATTAGTCTGTGTTTTACTCATCCTCAAAGCATCCTAGGTCTATATGACTTTCTTCTTTCAGACAAATCCATTCGGAGGTGTATTAAAAATTGTCCTAGTCCCTCCGATCCTTACATTGGGGTAAGCGGGTGTTTTTAGTCAGGCTCTGTTCTTTCTTTTCTATATTCAGATATTCATGCAACAATATATTCAGGGGGCCATGAATGTTTTATGAAAATGATCAAAAATACTGCCATTTTTTGTTTGTTTGAATGAGTTCAAATCCAGAGTATAGTTTGGGTTTAACACACTCAAAAGCATTACTCGTAAACATCATATGCAAATATGATATTGCATTGGACAAAAAAAAAAAAAAAGCACACAGTAAATGCAGAGATGAGACTTTACCTCATTTCAGAAGTCAACTACACATCACTGATATATCTAGAGGACTATGTAGAGGACATGGAAAATATGACTAATGGGGGACAATATAATTATTTGTCACCTTCATATAATTGCTTTACGAAGACTAATGTGGTTGAGCCAATCTGACAATTTCAAACTATATTAAACTACACATTTAGAGCAAGGACAGTGAATTTGTATAAACTTGTATGTCTCTGAAGGTCCCATGTCCTTGGGACAGCATTATCTTGCAAGTTTCAACAATTTGCATGCTTAAGCTTGCCGGCTTGAGTTATATAAGAGCTCTTTTGGTAATATGCTGATACAAACAGTGAGTCAGTTTAACTGGTTCTACAAAGCGCTTTATCATACCCTCAGGGCCATTTGTGTGAAATCATTCCTAATAATTCCGACATTTCTGGCTTTTGGTACATATTTATGTCCACAGGTGCATTGAAATCAAATATAAAGCCATAGTTAAGTTACTCACGCCTGTCTGTTACAGCCTTCTGGTTTAGAGACTCTTTGTGTACACAAATGTCAACTCACAGTCCTGCAGGAATCAACAGGAGGAGTTAAAGACGACTTGCAGCTTTACGGTACTATTGTGCCTGAGGAGCAGTAGGGGTAAGTAAACGAATTTAGTTGAAATCTTTTTTTTCTTCTTCTTTTGGTCTAAGGGAGCGACAGCACTGCATATTTTAAAGTCTTCCCTATTTAATACACCTGATTTAATACAGACCTCTGTCAACTAAACAGAGTGTGTCAGACGTGCAGTGGACCAGGATTGAAAATGGACTGGACTGGATAATGGACTGCATGCTGCCTCAAGGATTTCTGGTCTTATTGTACAGGATTCATCCGTGCATGTTATTCCATAGACAAAAGAAAACCTTCCAGCAATTTGCATCCACACAAGGTCGCCACACCCCCTTGCAGTAACTGCATCTTTACGGACACTTTATTTTCATTGTTTGAATATATTATGTAAATTCGGTAACACTTTAGTATAGGGCCCGATTCACACTAATAACTACTTGCTTATTAGCATGTCTATTATTAACATATTGGCTGTTTATTAGTGCTTATAAAGTACATATAATGCATGACATCCATAATCCTACCCAATACCCTAAACTTAACAACTACCTTATAAACTATTAATAAGCAGCAAATAAGGAGTTAATTGAGGCAAAAGTCATAGTTATTGGTTAGTTAACAGTGAGAATTGGACCCTAAAATAAAGTGTGACCGTAATAAAAAAAAAAAAGAAAAAAATAGACTGATTTTGCACCCACCAAGTCCGTCCTCGATCACAGCGACACTTGGTTTCCCACCAGTGAACCCCTGAGAAAAACAACCAGTTTGCTCTCGGTGGATTTTCCCTGCAATTAGTGTGTTATTACTGAGGGAAAAGTGCCTGCCATGAAGTTTAAAACAGTTTACGAGTTCAAGACTTATTTATTATTTCAGTTTAGAATTTAGGGAGTAATTAGTCAAACATTGCCATGATAAATCCAACGGGAATGTTTGAGTGTATGAATGTGTTCACACAAATGTGTTAGCTGGCAGGTTCTGTTGGTTATCCGGAGCCCTGCCTACATATCGCTTACAGGAAGTAATGTCTAGGATATTTTTTCTTTCTCTGCGTGAGATTTCCTGTTGCGTCAGGCCTCCATGGAAAATAAACTGAGCCCCAGGACTAAAATAAAGCAATCACGTCTAATGTTAAATTTGCATTACTGTAAGTCGAAATTCATGCAGAAGTACACGTTAACAACAAAGAGGTTACACATGAACATGTTTGCCCTTCTGTTTTGGAGCCACTAAACAAAAGCTGCATGAATGCAGAATGTCACTGATATTTTGCCCGAGCACAGGGCTCGAAACGTGCCAGTGTGGAAGTGCCATGGGGAGCTCTGACCTTGCATCAACAAAATCTTCCCCAACATGGATGAGGGGGGGCGAGAGGGCTGATGGGAAGGCTTATCTGGCCTCTTACTGAGCGCACAGACGTTTCAACCTCGCATGACTGGGGAAAGAAGAGGGTGTAGAGAAAAGCCAGATGATCGTTCTTAGCCTTTTGTGTGCAAAACAGCTTCTGGAAGGAAAAGCTTGGAAGGACTGCACAATCATGCACACAGCAAGCAATCAATCCAGCAATAGACAGCTTCCACTGAAACGGTGCCAGTGCACAGGCTAGCAAGACAAGAGACTGAAGCCCAGAGATGGTTTTATTTAAAGAGTGGAACACTGCAACACAAGCATTCAACATCACACACATTATGGTTTCTTCTCAGAGCAGAATGAACCGATGACATACATCAATATGCCCAGGAACATTTGGTGCAGGACATTCATTCATGTCTCTGTGTTTCTTTAATATGGGAGAATGTCCTCAATGCTTTTACCTTCAAGGCAATATGGGAAACCTTTGTGGACTCAGATTTTCACATTTATTGGAGAATATGCCAGTGCTCTTTGTGCATGCTGAGCTTGCTCCCACAATGCTAAAGTGTTGAGAATGATTACTAAGGATTTTCACATTTCTAGATGGCTACTTAGGCATTTCTTGGATGCTCTGGGTGGTCAATAGGGCATTTCCGGTCTGTTTGTAAGCTGATTATGGGTGTTTCCTGGGCAGTTTATGGTGCCCATGCTTTGGGGGTTTCTAGGTGGTTTCACATGGCTGTTCTGGATGGTTGCAAGGCAATTGCTAGGTGGTTAATAGGCATTTTCTAGATTGTTCTGGGTGATTACTACACCCGGGATGTTATGATGATTACTAAAGGCTCTTTCCAACAAGCGATACGGTTCAGTACAGTACGGTACGGTACAATTCTTGACAGTAAACCCTGATCCTGTTTGCATTCCCACCACCAACAGGACCCTAACTTGATAGGTGTAGTGTATGCCAAAAGGTGGTGACCGACGTCATTCTTGCACAAAAAAGAAAGCGTGACATTGTGTATAAAAATATTAAATGATAAAATACACATATATAGCTTGTGCTATGATTTAAGATCAAAATTATGAAAAAGAGAAAATCATTCTTTATATATATATAGTTCAGTCAGTCAGCAGCTTTCACCAAGGTGAAAGATGTTTGTTTCTAACACTTTCCCCTTTAACAAGCCACAAAATTTGAGATATGACTCAATGACAAATGTTGCATGATAACTTAAATATGAAAGTTTATTATTAATGGCTCGGAGGTTGTTTAAATCCATAATCCTAAAATGACGAATATTAATCCCGATGCTTGCAAACACCTTTAACTACAACCTGTGAACCAGAACAAGTAAAAGAAACCAGCTGCAAATATGCTTGTTTCATCTCCTTAATGTTTCCCTGGCCTCTATCTCTCAAAGATGAGGAATGCACCCCTGATAAGATTCGTTTTATCAACCCTTGACACATTTCTTCACATTTTCATCCCACGCGGTCTCTTTTTCCTCCAAACTCCAAAGCTCTTTTTCTTCCAGCTCGGCTTAGCCCAAATTTTTAAGCAGTTAATGTATTCCCTATCCTCTCTTCAAAGCTCTGTGTCTCTCCCGTCTTGCTCATGTATGTCTCAGACTCTTCCTGCATCACAGATCTGTCCACCAAGACTGAATAACATGCCATGTGTGCCTGTGCGACTCCATAATGGAATCTGTAACTGTTCCTGTGTTTGACAGGATCATTATGAGGCTGAAACACATTAGGTTCTATGGTCAGACATTAATAGAGTATTGCCTTGTATGCAAAAACAGCTGAAATTCCAGATATTTGAAGGAAAGCATCAAACTTTTGCTACATGCAGAAGCGGAAGGTCAGGTGTTTCTAGTATTGAATGTTTCACGTTCTCTGCTGACGGCCTGAATCAGCAGAATTTGTATTTAACGAAAGGCAGAGCTGTAATAATACCCCCGAGAGCAGCTCATGTGGCATGCAGTCAGTGAAAAGTGAAGAGTATTTTCTTTTTTTACAGTAAAATGAACTGTTATATAAATCCTCACAGTTTGTCTTGTACTGTAATGGAAGCAGAGAAGTACTGTACTTCCGTCTGTTCAAGGTAATATTTACTGCTTGTTGTTCAGAAATACATTAAAGGGAAAGTTCACCCAAAAATGGAAATTGTCATCACTGACTTTGCTCTAATGTCGCTCCAAACCTGTGTGGCTTTTTCTCTTCTGTGAAACATAAAACAGGATCTTTTAAGGATATTTTTTCCCACACATAAAAAAAGGACATCTACAGTTACCAAAATATCTTCTTTTGTGTTCAACAGAAGAAAGAAATCATCCAGGAATGAAATGATCCTTTTAATTAACGGAGAATAAATTTTCTGCTTTAAAGCAGTTAGTAAGGTAGTTGTTCAATTTTTAGGTAGGATTGTAGAATATGGTCATGCTCACACAGAATATGTGCTTTATAAGTACTAATAAACAGTTAGTATGTTAATAATAGGTATGCTATAAGCAACTAGTTAATAGTGAGAATTGGTGCCTATAGACTTGCATTGTTGGAGGAACCTAAGCCATATATAGTGATTTGTGGTGGGCTTTTTAGATGAGGAGAATTAATGCAATACTCTTGCATAATTGTGGCAAGTCTTGCTTTGGAAATATCCTGTATTCTCTAAAAATCTATGCAGAGTGTCTGCTGGGTAAAATTTATACTGTTTAAATGACATACAAAACATAAATACAGTCTGTGAATTTCTCTTGGAACTGTGACCTAAACTTATTCTGTCAAAATATGATGTCCAGAGTTTTACAGGAAGTCTGATCCTCTTTTGTTTAGTCTAGAGTTAAGAATTAGCTGTGGTTAGTGGTTTATGCATATTTGTATCCCTACTGTTGTCTTTGAGAACAGAGCATAACATTTCTAGCCATAGAGAAAGGGTTGTGGCTTCTTTCTTCACTTCTCCCAGCGATCATTCTTTTCAGCAGATATATATAAACATATAGAATTTGAGGTAGCTCTTAATCATATAACATGTAAGTAATGCACTCTGCTACTTAGTGATTTACAAGCAGCTCCAAAATGAACGTCCTCCATTAACATTTCAAACATTTCTAAAGGAAATGCTCAGTGACTAGGCTAATAAGGCTAATAACCTTTACCTCAGCGAAGAGGTACCATAAGATATAGGAAGCCACATAATTTTCATTTAAAATTTCAGGCAGCAACTTAAGCCACCAAACTGAAAATATATGTATAAAAAAGTGTTACTTCATATATATATATATATATATATATATATATATATATATATATATTAAAAAATTACTGTAAGGACTGCACAGCAGGACAATTGTTAAATGTTAAAATGACAATGTTAAAGTGTAGTCTATGCATCTCATAAGCCACTTTCACACTGCACGTCGGACCCAGCATATTGCCGGAACATTGCCTGGTTGCCTTCTGTGTGAAAACAAACACGTCCCGGGTAGGGTGACCACCCGTCCCGCGTAGCGCATGCGCGCACAGCGTTTGAAGCCCAATTCACGAGTCCCACAAATTGAGACTGTGTCACGCATAATCAATGCTTGCTCAAAAAAAGTTGATTGCTCTATATCCTCGAGCCCCAGGCAGCCAAACGAACATTACTTGACAGTTCAGCACGAGCAAGTTTGAATGAGAGATGAAGTTTAAATCTTTATCATTTCGGTTTTAACGTTTTTCCTACATTATTTATATCAAAATATGTTGTGTAGACAATAACTCAGTTTAATATCTGACTAATTTACTGAGGTGGCATCGTTGTTAACTTACAAAAATGATGATAATTTGGTGGATAATTTACATTTTTCCATTAATAACATGTAGTGTATTGTGATGTAAAATTAACGGTCGCCTGAGGACGCTCAACAGCCATCTTATCTGAGCTCAAAACGCTGCTTGAGCAAGTGTCAAGATACTAAAAGTAATAAATACATAATTATGAACGTTTGTGTGTGTTTATTTTTGTTCTCAGTACGTTATTTTAATAGCATTTAATGATTGTGAATATAAAAGCATTAAAAAAATTTTTTATTATTACATCGATGAAACCACAAAGCTGACGCGGAGGTATAACTGCAATATAAAGTAATTTTGAGTATTATTGCTATTAGTATTATTTTCTAAAATTAGGTACATGTAATATAAAAGTACACATGGCAATGTTTTTGCAACAGCTCCAAGTCTCACGCACAGTGTAGGCTACATGTCACTGTCCGAATCCGTTCACTTATTTATTTGTTCACTCCTTCCTGATATAGTGAACTCAACTGCCATACACTATATAGGGATTAGTGAATGAGTGAATTCCCTTCCCTTGAGTTGTGATGTTAGACTTTTTTTTAAACTGTTCCTGTGGTGTTGAACAACTACAATTCATTTTAATCCTATAATTTTATATTATAATGTATTTAAAGTGAATAAATTGTAATTAAAAATAAACAAAATAGCTAAAGTAAATCGTAAGTGGAAGTGCATCTGTCAATTCTGTCATGAGCATACAACAGCAATTACACATGTTTAGGGTAATATGGCATTATTAATATACCATGTAAGGTGGTATGTGCTAGAAATGGGTAAACCACTATCAGCGAGTCTGCCCATGGGGTGGGGGCACCGCCGCGCAAGGTGTCCCACATTGTCCCTCAGAAACATATCCCTTGTCCCCCCTTGGGCTTATTAGCAGGTGGTCACCCTAGTCCCGGGATTGATTCCGGCATTGAACCCGGGTCGGGGACCTAGTAACATAGCCAGATTCAACCCGGGACGAGCGCTGTGTGAACAAAAGATCTAATTCCGTGTCTAAGTGATTATAGCGCGACTCTTTTACCTCCTGTATTGGAAGAAGATCAACGTTCGCGATAAAAAAAGGGGGAAACTATAATGAAGCAGAGATCAGTTAGTTCCTCACTTTCCACGCTGACGCAGAGATCGTTTGCTTGCTTCAGTGAAAGTATAACGTGCCTAGCGTTGTCGACTCGTACATTACACGTCACGCGCTGATGTCACGTGTCGTTACGGGATCTTTACGGGTTGTGTGTGAAAGCACACACATATCCTGGGTAATCACTAGCAGTGTGAAAGTGCACAATCTAGCGACCCGGGAACAATTGCCGGAACACATTACCCGTGTATTTGCCAGAATGGCAGTGTGAAAGGGGCTATAGTATATCAAACCAATAGGTATTTATTTTAATATTACAAAAACATATACAGTCCACACACAAATACACTTTCAAGCAAAACATTTGAACAATTAGAAAATTTAAATTTTTAAAACAATGCACTGTTCAAATAATAATGATAATAAAAAAAAGTCTTGGTTTTCCCTGTTCCCATTTTGCTTGTGTTACTATAATTAGTTTTGGATATGTTTTCATCTGTTAGTTTCAGTTAATTACTATTCTCTGCATTTAAGCCCTCTTTGGTCTGTGTCCGGTCCTGTGTTTCAGGTGGTTGTGTTTCTGTGACCTCCAGCAATCTCCTGGGTGTTAATTTGATTAATAAAGATGGTTTCTGTTTATTCCTTCATTGTGTGCTCATTACTGCTGCTGACATTGTGGTTGTCATACTTTAATGGATTACAGTAATGCTAGGACACCTGAGTGAATGAACTGGAGGACAGAAGCTCAAAATTTAGTTCTCATAAAGAAAGACTTTCATAGAAATACAAAAATGCTGTTTTCTGGCTATTTTTCTTGTCTAGAGTCAGTTTTGATCTTGTTTACAGGTGGTTAGGGTTTGTTATGTTAGTGTTGGTTTTAGACTAAGGTTTTCTTTTCTTTTGTCTGTAGTAGATTTTAAGAAACTAAGATAGCAACTAACCAGCGTGCTGAGATCTACGCAGAGGAAGTCTGAGTAAGGGAAGAGTGTGTTTCTACATCTGGACTCAGTGTGACAGATACTTGCAGCTGTAGCGCACAAAGCAGGCCTATTAAAAGTCTTCAAAGAGGTCCTACCCATCCTTCATCTCTCTCTCCTTAGTGCTTCTACTGTCTGATTTTGTGGCGATTGTCTCTGGGGCTCTGAGATCTTGCAGTTCTATTTGGCATTCGTGGCAGGCAGACACACTGTCTGAAAACTTTTTTTTTTTTGAAGGGCTGGGTGCAAAGATGTAGTGGATGGTATTGGCAGTATTGCTCGAGGATGCAGTTAAATCTTAAATCAATTGTCTGGTGTACATTCTTTTTCATGTTTGAGCTGAGGACCCTTTCAAGTGCCCTATCTCTAAAATGCCGTCTTAAGGCGTAGTGCTTCTGATTCCAATTCTACTACTAAACAATTCCATTAAATATTCTTTTAGTACTTTTGAGAAAACAGCCACCCTATTACTACTGTGAAGAAAAATATAACTCTTGTGAGAAAGAAGTGTGTAAATATATTGAATGTTCACTTTTACTGCACAAAAATGTTTATTTAAAAAAAAGTACTTGCAGATGTAAGATGAATAAAATAAAAGGCCACTTAAGTTTACTTTCATGACTGATTCTCAGAATATTTTTGTAAAAAAAAAAAAAATTAAGTGAACAAAGTACATTTTATATAGTGTGAAATAGTCACAAAAGTATACTTTTTAATGTTGACTATTATAGTATGCTAAAGCTCAAGTAATATACTCGAAAAAGTATAATTTTAACTGTAAAAATACAGTACAATACAATATATTGATACAATATTTTAATTTGTTCTCTGATGTCCTGGGAGTGTGTATGCAAAGTTTTATCTCAAAATATACCCCACAGATTTTTTTATAGCTTGTTGAAATTGCCACTTTTAGGGTATGAGCCAAAACTCTGTGTGTATGTGTAATGAATTGAAATGAATATAAGCCAGTGCTCCCGCCTCACTTCCAGTGTTGCCAAGTCCGCTTTTTTTCCAGTGGAATTGGGCTACTTTTACACCGTTACCGCAGGTTGTTTTTCATGTCGGTGGGAGGGTTTTGTTGCATAACCTGGAAACCCTGCTCCCTTCTCAGAAAAGTGTGGAGCTTCAAGAACTCATGAAATGCTCACAGGCATACCGTGGTCATACGGTTTAATGGGTTTTAACCATGTCACTGACCTCACATTGCTTCCAAATGCAATTTTTAACTACCACATTCCTATTCGTGATCATTCTGGTAGCACGTGAAGGCAGCATCAGTGAAAACAGGCAGAGACAATGGTAGCTTTAGCAACATTCCCCTACAGAGAGCCAAGAGGTTCTTTTGGAAAACCAAATATGATGCATGATGCTTACTTTGTCTGGAGTCTAAATGTTTGTGCATGAAGCGTTGGTATTGATCCCTCTTTCAGAAGCAATCTTTGCACACTCCAGTGCTGAACTGACCCTCGTTTGTAAGGCAGTCTGGAGTAAAATGTTAGCACAAAGTATATGACTTTCCAGTTTTTGTTTTTCTGTTTTCTTTTGAGACATTTCCTTTGAAAATAAAAGTTAACCAACACCAACTTTTTTTAAAATATCTTAAACTTGAACACAGTTTAAGATATTTTAGATTTAGTCTGAGAGCTCTCAGTCCCTCCATTGAAGCTGTGTGTACGGTGTACTGTCCATGTCCAGAAAGGTAAGAAAAACATCATCAAAGTAGTCCATGTGACATCAGAGGGTCCGTTAGAATATTTTGAAGCATCAAAAATAAATTTTGGTCCAAAAATAACAAATATCATGAATTTATTCAGCATTGTCTTCTCTTCCGGGTCTGTGTGCGTTCACAACACCGCAGTGAAGCTGCTGACGTGTTTTCCCAATAACAAAGATAACACGTCAGCAGCTTCACTGCAACTTTAAGAAAACTTTTATTCAACAAGGATTAAGAAGTTAAATGGATAAAAAAAAAAAGTGATGATGTTAGAAAAGATTTTGAATAAATTCTATTCTTTTTCATGTTTTATTTTATGGAATACAGGTTCTAAAAAAAATTAAGCAGCACAACAGTTTAATCACTGATACTAAATCAGCATATTATGATTTCTGAAGGATCATGTGACACTGAACACTAGAGTAATGATACTGAAAATTTAGTGCTGCCTCTTTGAATTCGAAAATAAATAAAAAATAAATAAATACAAAATAAATAAATAAATAAATATTTTAAAGTATAATAAGATAGGAAACCAATATTGGAAATTGCAGTAATATTTCACAATATTACTGTTTTGTTATGTATTTAACCAAATAAATGCAGCCTTTATGAGCATAAAAGACTCCATTAAAAAAATTACAAATCTAAAAGATATATACCTGTTTATATATAAAATAGGCCTGTGTGTGGGTCCCTTATTCTCCTTTTCTGAAGTTGGCAACCCTAATTCTATGGTACCTTTAAAGTCAATATAGATAAATGCACTAAATTGCATCTTTATCTTTACAAATGTGTAATTACAAATATTTTTTAACTATATGACACAAGTTTGTTATTGTCATGAACCACTATGGAGATGGAGGATTTAGTGCAAGTGAACAGTTTATTTACAAGTGTTTCAGTGACAAGGTGTTGTTGGGTTGTAGAGAGTTCCAGTGCTCCAATTCTGGAAAAAAAGACTGAACAACTGTGAAATATAAACTCTGAAAAAAGTCTGAATTGGTGAGATAAAAAGTTACTTTTTATTATTATTATTATTATTATTATTATTATTATTATTATTATTATTATTATTATTATTATTATTCCTGTTGTGGGAATAAGCTTAAATTGCCAGACACATATGTAAAATACACAAGTAACCAAAAGGAACCTTTAACAAAAATGAAAGGCCCAGCACCCATTACAGATGTTAATACCTGGAACTGCTGGAATAGGCTTCAGCTGAAGGCTGTTTGACATTAAGGTGTTTAGCCTCATGTGCTAAATGACTGCAACAGGCCTTTGTTTATGTCTAACAAAATAATAATTTAAGCTGTGAGTGTAAATGTGCTGCTGTAAAGCAGGGAAAAACATACCTGTGTTACTCCCACATCAATGGAAGACACGGCCTCTGGAGGCAGCATAATTTGAACACTTTCATGCCACCCTTTCTATCTCTAGTAATATTGTGTTGACAGTGCAGTTCTCTGCAATTCTGCAATGATGGCTCTCTGTGACCCCAGATGGCATTAAACACAATCACCATTCATCACCTGCTTGCCTTCACCAGCAGACAAATGTTTTTAGGTTTTCAGATAATAAGACCAATGTGCCGTTAACTGAGAGAACTCATTTCTCTTTACATCGCAGCTCTGGATTTAATCCCTCTGCCAACTAGGCGGCAGCGAGTGCCAGGCTGACCATTCAGACTGATTAAACTGCTAATCAAAAGCATTTGAACGTATTAGAAAAGTCAATCTGCAGTGCTCTATGCAATGTGTCTTCTGTTAGATTTCGTCATAAAGACATCTGGTGTGTGGTGGCCATGAGACTAAATCAGATTTTCATTAAGGTTGCCTAGACAACTAGTGATTCAGACAGCTCATTAACTAGCCTATTATGAAAATATAAAATTTTGCACATCCCTAATTAAAAGTCATTATTGGAATGTTACCACTGTAAAAAAAAAAGTTAAAGGATGAAGGATGGTTCACCCAAATGTACTCACTCTCAAGCCATTCAAGATAAAGATGAGTTTGTTTGTTCACATATTTGTGTACATAGCATTACATCACTTGCTCATCAATGGATCCTCTGCAGTGAATGGGTGCCATCACAATTAGAGTCCAAACAATTGATAAAAACATCACAATAATCCACAAGTAATCCATAACACTCCAGTTACTGTCTTGTGAAGTGAAAGTGGCCACAAAACTGGAGGACTTTCTGAATGTATATATCGAGTAAACTACTTTAGAATGTGCATCTCAATAAATTAGAAAGTCGTGGAAAAGTTCATTTATTTCAGTAATTCAATTCAAATTGTGAAACTCGTGTATTAAATAAATTCAATGCACACAGACTGAAGTCTGTGGTTCTTTTAATTGTGATTATTTTGGCTCACATTTGACAAAAACCCAACAATTCACAAAAAAAAAAAAAAAAAAAAATTAGAATATGGTGACATGCCAAATTAGCTAATCAACTCAAAACACCTGCAAAGGTTTCCTGACCCTTCAAAATGGTCTCTCAGTTTGGTTCACTAGGCTACACAATCATGGATAAAACTGCTGATCTCACAGTTGTCCAGAAGACAATCATTGACACCCTTCACAAGGAGGGTAGACCCCAAACATTCATTGCCAAAGAAGCTGGCTGTTCACAGAGTGCTGTATCCAAGCATGTTAACAGAGAGTTGAGTGGAAGGAAAAAGTGTGGAATAATAAGATGCACAACCAAACGAGAGAACCACAGCCTTATGAGGATCGTCAAGCAAAATTGTTGGTTAAAAGACCATGGTGTTGGTGTGCTTAACTGGCCAGCAATCTCACCAGACCTGAACCCCATAGAAAATCTATGGGGTATTGTCAAGAGAAAAATGAGAAAGATGAGACCAAAAAATGCAGATGAGCTAAAGGCCACTGTAAAAGAAACCTGGGCTTCCATTCCACCTCAGCAGTGCCACAAACTGATCACCTCCATGCCACACCATACTGAAGCAGTAATTAAAGCAAAAGGAGCCCCCTCCAAGTATTGAGTACATGTACAGTAAATGAACATACTTTCCAGAAGGCCAACAATTCACAAAAAATTGTTTTATATATTTTTATTGGTCTTATTAAGTATTCTAGTTTGTTGAGAATTGGTGGGTTTTTGTTAAATGTGAGCCAAAATCATCACAAATAAAGGAACCAAATACTTAAATTGCTTAAGTCTGTGTGCACTGAATTCATTTAATAAGGTTTCACAATTTGAGTTGAATTAAATAAATGAACTTTTCCATGACATTCTAATTTATTGAGATGCACCTGTAAATTAAAAGATGAAAATAACAATTATGGAGAATCAGTCAAATATGTGACCAATCACGGAAAGTAGGGACACAATTCGGTTCTGGGGCATTTTGAGTTACTCACAGATTCTGAAAGTGTAGTCTCCAAGCTTTCCAATGATGTGTAACACATGGAAATCTGATAATATTTGTAGAAGTTGTGGCCATTTGAAGGTAGGCACTCAAAAAAGCTCAAAAAGCAGAAATAGCCTCTGAAGATTGTGCAGTTCTCACTGCTGCGAGTGACAATGGGGCTCATTAACATCTCATTTAGATAAGCCATACCCCCTGCATAGCAACGGCAGACACAACGGGAAAAATCGGACCGCATACTATTAATAATAAAGGAGAATGTGCATTGTAAATGTCAATAATTTATCTTTCTTGACTTTTATAAAAATGATTTAGAGGCTGAAATATGTGAGTTTTATCTTTTTATAAAAAAATCTTTAATCTTTCAAATGTGGCCGTAATTTTTAATGTTATTATTTTAATGTTTATGTAAACAAAAAGTACATATTGATGTTAATTTTATTTGTTATTTGCTGGTTTTCTACATAAACTTGTTGAATTGATTTCATTGTGTAGCATTAGGAATTTTTTAACAGGATTCTGTGATAACCGATGAGCTAGCTAATAACAATAGGTAGATATGGGAAGGTCTAAACATGGACTAAACATGAGATAGCGTGTGTTCTTAGAATGAACACAAAACGACAAACTTTGATGTTTATGGAAACTCACCCCATAAGAAACAGAAAAGTATTCTTGCAGATCCGAAGTTTGCACTGTGCGTCTGTTTGCCTCTAAATGTTACGGATTTTCCCCATTTCTCTGTCTTTATCCCCATCAAATGTTACTATCGATATAGCCTCTGATATCTTATGGTCCAACACGTCTGACGCCAGTCCAATACATTCTTCCTCGTCGTCATCTTCCCTCAGTTGTAGATTAGGGATATTATACAGTCTTATTATGCCGCTTTCATCGTCGCTCAGATCGTCTTCAGAATCAATGAGTGCTTGTTTATAAGCATCCAGCTTGTCGAAGAAGTACTTCAAAGCATTTTCGGTGTAACGGCCATGGTTCCGCTCGTCTGCGTTCATCTTTGCGGCGTACATCTTCACTGAATTTTGATATCAGCTACAGCCGGCCAGAGCGCTGCATACTAAGGGTGTACTCACACTAGGCACGGTTGCCATGAACCGGGCCCGAGTACGATTGTCCCCCCTCCCCACTCCCCCTCTGGCCTGCACTCACATATAGCGTTTCAGCATTTGTGGCGGAGCACGCTTACGTCATTATGGTGCGACGGTTTCGGGATAAACAGGAAGAGCAGTACTCTCTGAACACAATGGAGTCCATCGCTCTGTTTTCTTTGTGGATAATTTTGTGTCGTTTGGTCCACAGCCCTCTCACAGCCTGTTGTGAAACAGATGTGTCGCCTTTGTGGCGCCTCTGCCGTAGACCAAAGCGACCCTTTCCCTGCCATGTTGGTTTTGGAGCATCGCAAAACCGTGACGCAACGCGTCCTTTTCCGTGCTCGGGCATGATTAGCGCTCACACTGCATGCGAACCGCGCCCGAGTCCAACTGAACCGTGCCCTGGCCCACCTCTTCCAAGCGGGCCAGCTCCGGCCAATCGAGCCGTGCCCGGGCGCGGTTCGGAGCACTCACACTAGTCAAACGAACCGCGGTTTGGTGGTCAAACGCACTCGGGCACGGTTCAAACTGGCTAGTGTGAGTGCACCCTAAGTAGCCATGCTTACCTCGGAGGGCAGGGCAATAACAAAAGAAACAAAAGCCGGCTTATCCAGTATGGAAATACAGACAGACAATGAAACGCCCCTACTGCATGCTAGAATCTCCGACAAACAACCTGATTTCAACCTCAAAATGTACGCTTTTAAATATACCAATACTGCTAATCTCAAACACGAAGAGGCTTCTTTGTGATATCAACTAACAGATTCTGCAAAAAAAACGAAAATCACCAATTTTGAAAAAAAAAAAACAGTTTCTCTCTCATTTTGCTCGAAAGTTGGCTGCCGACTTGTGTCACTGGTTTCCGTGACGGGTCACATATGAATCATTTATTGCTGTTGTGTGAGTAATGTTATGTAATTAATAAGTAAGTCCAACGTGCTGCAAAAAAAAAGAAAAACCTTCCAAATTAAGAAAAATCTTCATCTGAAGATATTTCTTCATCAAATCATCATCATTTGACAACACGTGCTGCAAATACCCACATTACAACCAATTACAAAAATATACACACATTGGAAATTTTTATAGGAGTCATTTGATGCTATTGAAATTTTTCATTTCTCTTTGGAGTGTTTCAAGCTCTTGGTGCATAAAGAAGATCTGTAAGACTAAAGTCTCAAATTCAAAGAGATATTCTATATCAAAGTTAATACTCTGCCACGCCCCCTAAAACGGTTCATTCAATCCCCCTCATATCTACGTCACCATGTGGAATATTTGTGTAATGTTCACATGTTCACAGAAAGAAGGCTGGTGTCAGTAACCGCAGTTAGCGTTAAAGCAGACATGTCAGGCAGATGCTGTGTGTATCTAGGTGAACACAAAAGCTTTTATTTGGCATTCCAAAAGTAGATGCATTACTTAAAAAAGAACAGCATCACATTTTATGGACACTTTATTGTGAACGTAGGAGAGGAAGTAATTCTGAATTTGCTATGACAATTTGGCGCTTCTAAATCAGCTACTGTAAGTATGTTTTGTTATTCGTTTAAGTATTTGTTATTGACTGTTGAAATGCAGAGTTTTGCATGTGTTTTGCGCACTTGTGTGTGTGTGTGTGTGTGTGTGTGTGTGTGTGTGTGTTTTTGTGAGAGAGAGAGACTGTCACACACAGAGATGTATAAAGTACTAGAGACCCAGACTTGAGTAAAAGTACAAGTGCTCTATCAAAAAAGTGACTTGAGTAGAAGTTGAAGTGCTCTTTAAGCACCACACTTAAGTAGAAGTACTAAAGTGTTCAAAATTTTTTGTACTTAAGTATTGCAAGTAGTCTATTTTAAAATTTACTACTCAAGTACTGAAAGTAAAAGTACAAGTATTGTGTTATGTAGTTATTAAAGAAAGTAGTCAAAAGTTTGAACATATTGTTTTTACTATTTCAAATGATTAACCTAAAGGACAATCACAATTCCTTTGACTAACTTTTTGTAAACAAAAAATGGTTACAGGGTTAGTTCGCCCAATTTGCTATATTATTTCATTAATAACTTACTCTCATGTTGTTTCAAACCCGTAAGAGCTCCGTTTTATTTTTGGAACAAGGTTTAAGATATTTTAGATTTAGTCTGAGAGCTCTCAGTCCCTCCATTGAAGCTGTGTGTATGGTATACTGTCCATGTCCAGAAAGGTAAGAAAAACATCATCAAAGTAGTGTGACATCAGAGGGTCCGTTAGAATATTTTAAAGCATCAAAAATACATTTTGGTCCAAAAATAGAAAAAACTACGACTTTATTCAGCATTGTCTTCTCTTCCGTTTCTGTTGTAAGACAGTTAAAAACAAAGCAGTTTTTGATATCCGGTTGGCGAACTAATAATTCGATGTAACCGGATCTTTTTGAACCAGTTCACCAAATCGAACTGAATCGCGGTTCACGGTTCGCGTCTCCAATACGCATTAATCCACAAATGACTTAAGCTGTTAACTTTTTTAATGTGTCTGACACTCCCTCTGAGTTAAAACAAACCAATATCCCGGAGTAATTAATTTACTCACACAGTACACTGACTGAACTAATGTGAATAGAGAACTGAAGATGAACACCGAGCTGAGCCAGATAACGAACAACAGACTGACTCGTTCACGAGTCAAGAACCGTTTCTGTCAGACGCGTCCGATTCGTGAACCAAATTCTGTGCTAATGTTATGAGCCCAGGTAAACCGAAGGCTTGGAGGCTTGCAGTCAACGCCAATGACGGCATTACGTCGAGCGCAAAAGAATCGGTGAACTGTTTTCTTCAACTGGTTTATTGAATCAAACTGTCAGAAAGAACTACTGGTGATCCCGAGAACCGATGCAACCGATGCATTATCTGGCTCGGCTCGGTGTTCATCTCTCTCTTCACAGCAGTTCAGTCAGCACGCGCAGTCTCGCTTGATTCGCTCAATGATGTGCCAGCTTCATCAAACCTGCCATCTACAGTTCTGGCAGTGGTAATGTGGATTTGTAATGGAATGATTTGTAACATTTTTATAATTGTTACGAGTAACGATGCAGCACATAAAAAAATATTGGAGTAAAAGTATTAAACTCAGCGAAAATATGTACTGAAGTAAAAGTTATACTAGTGGTTCTACTTCGTTACTATACATCTCTGGTCACACAGTGGAGTCAGCTGCCTGAACCGTCGGTGGCTTGTGTACTGCAAACACATACAAGCTTCATCACTGTGTCTGTCACACCACTCTGTTCCCCTTTTGGGCTTGAACTGATGGTAAAACTAAGGACTTAATTAACTTTACATTTATTTTGAAAGATAAAGCTCACAATTATGGAAAGGGCGTTACATTTCCAACAAGTGCTTGCAGTGTTCGGCCAATGACAATGCACTGGGTCAATTGGCCAATCAGAGCAGAGGGACTTTGTAGAAAACTACGCATTTGAGAGAGGCTGGGCATAGAGGACCTACAGTAATGTACAGTATTTGAAAAATTATGTGTTTTTTTGAACATTAAAGCATGTCAACTTATTCTGTTACACAAAATAATGATCTTTAAAAAACCTCATATGACCCCTTTAAAGGTACCAAAACAAGTGGCAAACATGGCTAGGCAAGGCAAGGCATGGTATTTTTATTCTAAAGCATATTCACATCCACATCATCATCAAATTACTGCCACTCACTCCCTTTGCTGGCTGGAACTGGAACTTCTGAACTAAATCTAAAAATCTAAATCTTAATAACAACACCTTGTTGTATAAGCCACACCAATGTTGACACTTGTTTTAGTCTTTGTCTCTTTCGCTCTTCTGGCTTTGGACCTCATCAGATTTTTTGTTCTTACAACTACTGTCTCCACTGAGAACGTCTTGGTTACGTATGTAACCCTCGTTCCTTGAAGGAGGGAACGGAGACAGTACGAATGTGATCTCGCCCGAGAGCCCAATCACCTTCGAGTGCTACAAAATGAGCCAATGGTACACAAAGTCGGGTATATAAGGAGCAACACGAGCAACTCGCATTCAAGTCTTTGCTGAGGAGCCGAGCCAGTTACCCGGCCGTTCAGCGGAACAACGATGTGGCAAGGGGACATAACGTCTCCGTTCCCTCCTTCAGGGAACGAGGGTTACATACGACGAAGAGCTGGTCTGAGGTCCTAAGGCACCGAGTTCTGTCCACGTAGGGGCGGAGCGCACGTACTGGACAAAGCAGCGCCAGGGCTGGGTCTGCCTTCTCCAGGGGCAGCGCTTGCAAGTTCACCACCAGTTCCCTAAAAGGAATGGTGGGAACTTTGGGTGCGTACCCAGGCTGGGGTCTCAAGATAATGTGACAGTTAGCTGGCCCGAATTCCAGGCATGCTTCGTCAACTGAAAATGCCTGCAGGTCCACGACCCTCTTCACCGAAGCCAAAGCCGTCAGGAGCGCAGTTTTCAAAGATAAAAACTTTAGCTCTACTGAGAGCAAGGGTTTAAAGGGAGCTCTCTGCAGTGCTGACAGAACCACTGCGAGGTCCCAAGAGGAGAAGTGAAGAACACCAAGTGACGAAGAGGTTCCACTTCAAAGCATATGCGTGTCTGGTGGACATGGCTCTAGCTGAAGTGATGGTAGCTACCACCTGTGGTGGCAAGGTACCTAAACCTTCCGTGACCTGTCAAGAACCACAGATTCCAGCTCATCGGCTGCATGATTGAGCCTGCCCGGAATGTGAATGGCACGTAGTGACCTCAGATGCTGCCTCACCCTGACGGTTGATGTACGCTACGGTCGCAGTGTTTTCCGTATGGAGCAGAACGTGCTTGTTCTTCAGCAGGGCCCTGAAGCGGTGCAGAACAAGATATACTGCTAACAACTCGAGGCAATTGACATGCCACTGAAGTTTGCCCGTTGCACATGGCACCCCAGCCCGTGGCAGAGGCATCTGTTGACACAACAACATGTCTGGACACCGGTTCTAGGGTCACGCCACTTGGTCGTGAAGCCAGTGCTGAAGCGGTCTCATATGGAGCAACCCGAGCGGTATGACTGCCGCTGCGGACGCCATATGCCCCAGGAGGCTCTGAAACAGTTTCAGTGGAACCGCTCTCTTGCCCTAAAATTGTCTCAGGCAATTCAGCAGTTACTGCGTGCGCTCGTTCATAAGCCACGCGAACATGGCGACCGAGTCTATTTCCATACCGAGAAAAGAGATCCTCTGCACAGGGGAGAGCTTGCTCTTTTCCCAGTTGACCTGAAGACCCAGTCGTGCGAGGTGTCTGAGCATCAGATCCCTGTGTTCGCACAACCGCTCTCGAGAGTGAGCTAGGATCAGCCAGTCATCGAGGTAGATGAGGATACGGACACCTTGTTCCCTCAGAGGAGCCAGGGCTCCCTCCGCGACCTTCGTAAAGACGCAGGGAGACAGGGCCAACCCGAATGGGAGAACCTTGTACTGATATGCCTGCCCCTCGAAAGCAAACTGAAGAAACGGTCTTTGTCGAGGAAGAATGGAGACATGAAAGTACGCGTCCTTCAGGTCGATTGCTGCAAACCAATCCATCAGACGAATGCATTCTAAAATGCGCTTGGGCGTTAGCATCTTGAACGGGAGTCTGTGCAGAGCTCTGTTCAAAGCACGCAAGTCCAGGATTGGCCGTAACCCACCTATCTTCTTGGGTACCAAGAAGTAAGGGCTGTAAAAGCCAGACTTCATGTTGGCTGGAGGGAGCGGCTCTATCGCGCCCTTGCCAGCAGTGTTGCGGCATGCGCATGAAAGGGTCATCTTTGCCCACCATCGTCGCGCAGACACCCCGAAACCTGGGGGGACGCCGGGCTAACTGAATTGCGTAGCCGAGCCTGAGCGTCCAGATGAGAACTTACATGCCTTGGAGGGCAGCTTGGGACCACCACGCCAAGCGGAGGCGCTCTGTGGACAAAGTTGCATCGCAACATAGCTCTCCACCGGGGGAATCCCAGCATACCCCTTGGCCGCCCCGCCATTGAGGGCAGTGAAGGCGGAGGAAGTACCAGAACGATTTTGGGCAGTTAAAGGTGCCTTCCATTAACTGGTCACTTCGGATGCTCTCCGCTGCCCGCGAAAGCACGGCCGTCAGCTCGGGATCTGACTCGGACAGCGCTGGCACTCCCGAGGGAGGCAACGCTGCTGAATCCTCATCTCCCAAGGACTCAAGCCTGCCTTGTGATGCGGCGATCGACATACGGTCCTCTTCGCGAGCCCCGAATGAGATGTCAGGAGCCTGAAAGGGTCCAGCAAACTCATCCGAAAACTCAACCAGCTGCGGCGTATGTGAGGGGGGTGTGGCCCGAGGAGGTTGGCTCGTCGGGGAACCCCACACAGTAACCCTCAGACCCTGACCACCAGCCGAAGTAGCCCTCTTACGAGAAGAGGAGCTAGAACGGGGTGTGTACACCATTCAGATGAATCTTCACAAGACAAACTTTTAAATTAGCATGAAATTACAGAATGCTCCTTTAAAAATGCAGTCAGCTTTTAGTCGCAATAAACCCATGCTTTCTCAAATAGTAATTTTACAAAGTTTAATTCTCTTTTCTCCATACTTAGTTTTGCATTATTTCTTTCTAGAATACAAAACTATATTTTTTTAAATCCTCTATTATTCCTATGTACTCATATTTTACTCCGTTGGTTTTACTTTCTCTGCTGCCATATGTAATTTTGTGGATGGTAGTTCTTCTTTAAAGCCCTCTGTAAACAGTTTGGAAAGGTGCTATATCAAAGTTTTACTTATTCATGGGTGGTTTGTAAAAACAAGAATAAATCTTCAGTAATGCACTTAGAATGAAAGTACAAGCTGTTGTAACAATGGAATACACACTGAATGTCAGAGATATCAAGTTCATATAACATGCAATACAGCAAATTAAAGAGTTTATCTGTCCTGCTATATTAAAAAATATTATGAATATATCATAATATAATAGTTGTACATGATTTTTGTTGTTATGTTATGTTTTATTTCACCCTCTTCATCTCATTCTCTTTGCTTTTCTTAATAGTTTTCCAGAATTTACTTCTATTGTAAGTGCTTTATAGTAATCATTATTAATTTTTTTTCTGAATATTTTCTGTGGTAATCTGCAGCACTTCACAGATTCTGTCTGGGCTACACTTTTCCATTAATGAAATCAGCGATCTAAAAGGCTTAAGAAAGTAAAAGCACAGCTCAAGGTTGTGCTCTGTTTTAGCACGAGTGGGTGGGAAGTATATGATAGAAGCCAGGCTCAGCATGTTAGAATAGGGTTTTATTCAGTCACAACCCACATGTCCACATAGCACCCTGCAACAGTCACTGTATTTGCTTCTTTCCTTAAGTTTCTCATCCCCACTCAATCAAAACTACTCTCTGGTTATTGTCCGCCTATCTTGGTTCCTTCTGCTCACTATCTTCATTCTGTCCTTTATTTCAGTCTCCCATGTCTCATTATATGTCTTTTTTCTCCCACATGTCTTTAGATTCACTCCTCCAAAACATAACACACCACACTGTCCCCCTCAAGAGGCTCTTTAGAAGTTGTCCAATCTCTCAGACACTGACAGCAAACTCTCCCTCAACTCTTTTCTCTGGGAAGCCCTTAACCAGTCCACTGACTTCTTTCCATTTGGCTGTGCTTTCTTGGCCCTCTCTGTGTAAGACAGGAGAAAAATCCTTACAATCCACACCACACAAACAAGCAGCGTCTCAGTGTTGCCTGCTGATTTTGGTGCTCACAGTTAACAGCATTAACACTGCAGGTGTAAACAGCATGGGTTTATAGATGCAAACACCATGAGTTTTGAACATATAATATTTTATCCATGCATAAAATACAGAGAAATTGCACTATACTTTATGAACACAATTCTTTATAGCAGGGGTGGGGAAAAATGATCCTGGAGGGCCTGTGTCCCTGCAGAGTTTAGCTCCAACCCTGAAAAAGAAAAACCTACCTGTATCCTGAAGACCTTGATTAGCTTGTTCAGGTGTGTTTAATTAGGGTTGGAGCTAAACTCTGCAGGGACACAGGCCCTCCAGGATCAACGTTCCCCACCCCTGCTTTATAATATGCACTTTTTGGAGGAAATTAAAAAAGGAATTTAATAAATTCCATGGAGCTGAACTATAATTTCCTTTAAATAAATGCATAAATTATTTTAGAAAGTGTCAACTACTCAGCCATTTTTGAAAACAGGTATGTGGTGGATGTGATGCGAAATTCTATAATCTTATTTAATCTGAGTGATGAACGCACTGATTTATACAGTAATTACACTTTTTGATAGAATTTTTGATGCACAGTAAATGTACATTTGTACAGAGTCTTCTTTTACAAATGTAAAATGATCTTACCAACCTCTACCAATTGCTCCTAAACAGTGTTGGGTAAAGTTACTTTTAAAAGTAATGCATTATAATATTGTGTAACTCCCTAAAGACTAATTTTGTTACATAGTTACTTTTTATGGAAAGTAATGCATTATATTACTTTTGCATTACATTTTCTCATCTGGTCTGGGCTTTTTTGTTTGTTTTTATTATGATTTGTTTTGGCAAAAGTAAAAGCCCTTTCACACCAAAAGTGAAATGAATAGGCCTCGGGCTGAAGGAAATTTACATCTGTACAGTAGAGGGCACAGCTCAAACAAACCTTTCAGCTGTGCTGCCATTCTGGATTGCATGAAGAATACGATGCAGGAGAAGAAAGTTCAACACTCTTCAGCAATTGCAGGTTAGCATTTCACTGTTTTTATACATTTTATGTAATACTGAATCTGTTTTTGTGCAAGTGTGATGAATGCATGTTCACATTTAGTCTAGACTAACAGTAAAATCATGTTCACACCGCGAACACAATGTCTCTGCAGTGATTCCTGATTGCTCTCAACATGAGTCCAGGAGAGCTGTCAGTCAATACATGGTAAAAAAAAACAAAAACAAAATAAAAGTACTTTAATTACGTAACTAGTGTTGATTTTGTATTACCCCAAATCCAGCTCCTGATAACCTCTGTATATGTTTGTGCAGTGTGAAGCAACCCTCGTTGTCATCGTCTTCAAACATTTACACAATCAGTCAGTCTATATGACTGACAGTAACCTGGTGACCGACTCTGCTATTTTGCAAAACTTGTTGTTTTTCTTTCCAAATTACTGTTGAGTGTATTCAAGGCTAAACACCAGAGGGCTGTTGCTAGGATTTTGAATATGTTTTTGTTGGCAAGCATCCGCATGGAGCTGAACTATAATGGCATTTTTTGAGTTAGGGATGCTAGCCAGCTAGCACTGGACCGTGAGAGTGCGAGAGGTGTTGTGCGTGTTTTGACAAAAGGATTTAGTAGTGTGAAAATCAAAGACTTCCTACTCTTCACTTCTTTCCCAATAACACCCAATGGTTACTGACAGCAGGCGCACCTTGTGTATAAATCATGTCTTTCCTGCAAAAAGGGAATGCCTGTACAGCCAAATAAATAAATAAATAATTCAGACACACCTATATCGAGTAATGCAGCTGGATGTGCCTCGATAGGTCAGGACTGTTATGGGTCAAAGATTGTTTACTTGAATTTGGCATAAACTATACAGGAAAGTTTCCTGGGAAATGAAAAGCTTTGCTTTATCTGCTTGGACAGCATATGAGCTTGCTTGTGGATCACAGCATTTCACTTCTCAAAGCAAGATTTAAATATAGGTCATATCATATTTTTTGAATTCAAAGTCTGATGTAAAATGATAACATACTTCATAGTCCACAAAGAGCATTTACTGAAACTAAGCTACAAAAACGTGTTCCAAACTTCTGCATCTTTCTGACATCAAATAGATTAAAGCATTAAAAGTCTGTGCATTGAAACATATGCAACTAAGACTATTCAATAAACTATTTTATTTCATCATCATCACTTCGTCTCCTGCTTCTGGTCTTCATTGGCTCTGCTCAGTCAACATCTTGGCTGATAGAAAACTGTTAATACAGTTTTGGGTATCAGACAAAACACTTGTTTTGAGTATTAGGCAATTTTGCTGACTTGTTCTGTTACCAGACAGAATGGATATTTTCTGACAGGATCTGGCATCCAGGGCTGGATCTGATATTTGGTTGAAAGCATGATGTAACATTTTGGATCATGCAAAAGAGATGTGATGTTAAAACATAGAACATGGAAACATCAAAATACAATCACATTTCAATGTAGTTACACAAATATTCCAGGTAACATGTTTATCTAGTGGCAAACATACCACCACCCTGTAATGCTTACATTTTTTTCACTCCTATTTTAACACTACCCAAAGCCCCCCACCACCCCTCCCACCCCTAAAAAAAAAAACCTTAACAGTCTCAGATATCAAGTGGTTTTGATTTTTCTGCTCAGGCTCTGCCCATGGCCATTAACAAACCAAATAAAAAGGGTGTTGTTTACACGACCATTGCAGAATTTTAACCAAAGTATGTTACATTTTGTGAAGACCTTAAAGAATCATACCAACTTGTGGAAAATGGGCATCCACAGTCACCTTTGAAACATTTACACAGCATTTATAAAATTTTGCTAAGAGGCTGCTGTTGCTCATTTCACATTTAAAGAGGGTTTTACACATGAGTCTTAAAGGCAAAGCAGCAGCAAAAATAAATAAATAAATAAATAAATAAATAAGCCTGTTTAATTCTAAAGGGCCAGAGGTAGTGTGAAAAAAGTTTGTGTAGAACTAAATTCTCATTTTGATGCAAGAAAGCATGACTAACATCAGTAAACCTTAGGGAAACAAATAAAATGATAAAAGAAATGCATGATTTTACCCCCTTTAAGGCTTGTTAGTCATGTACAAATGCATCCATCACAGACAAGATTTTGTAATATCACTGCTGGCTAGTTCCTGTGAAAAGTTCACTTTGAAACCAGTGTAGTACAAACAAAGAACCCATGCTGGATAATGATTGGGGTAACTCAAGCTCAAATGAATATGAGCAATATTCTGTGCTGGCTTGCTTAGTTGGGGTCACTTCATCTACAGCGATATCATTGACTTGATTGCAAATAAATGCACAGACACTGTTTAAACTGAACTGAGATTACATCACTGAATTCAATGATGAACTGCATTTAACTATCACTTTGCATTAATGACACACTGTTTTCTTAATGAATGTTGTTTAGTTGCTTTGATGTAATGTATTTAGGTTAAAGCGCTACATAAATAAAGGTGACTTGACTTGACTTGAAAATGTTCAGTCAGGCTTAAACCTGGTTCACACTGACAGGAATTTTATCGCAGTATGCAGCAGAGTGCTGTATTGTTGGCTGGTGATAGGCCTTCGTATTTCTTGGTTTCTAACTTTATTAGTGGACTTTGTTAACAGGCCATAGCTTTTGAAAATAAGACCATTTAGTTGGCAAGAAGAAAAATACACTTTCATTCTATTTTGGCTAAGAAATTATTTTCTCATAAAAATAAAAAATAAAATACAAATACAAAATGGACACATCCCACCACAATTAGTCGCTGTTGCTTATTACAGTGGAAATTTGTCAACTCTTATTGCAAATAAATGACTTCAGGTCACTGTAGATTACAGTCAATATGCGTTTCTTTCTTCTAACAGCAGATCTTTTGAAGAAAGTTGACTTAAGTATGGACAAAGTCAATAGTTACCAAAAACTGTTTGGTTACCCACATTCTTCAAAAGATCTGCTTTTGTGTTCAACAGCAGAAATTAACTCACACAGGTTTGGAAAAACATGAGGGTGAGTAAATGATGACAGAATTTTCATTTTTTGTTGAACTGTCACATTAAGTGTGATGGTACTGTAGCTATGATGCTCGCCACAATGTTGTATACAGTATTTCCCTGGAAAAATTTCAGCAGTTAGCTTGTGTGTCTGGTATTTTGTGTCAGCTGTTTCGAATCACAACTAGTAAACTCAACAAGAGAACAAAAGGAGAGCTGGATGAAGTAAATATTTACCTGCAATCTGTTGCAAGTCTGCCATGCATCTTACTGTCTGTCATCGATGAAGAGCTTACATGCTGTAGTGCAGGTAACCAAACACTAAAACACAAACAGCATACGGCATTACCATGGTATCCTTTGAAGTATATTAAAGTAGCATATAAATATAATGGTACATCAATAGAGTCGTTTAGTTCACAAGTTTCTAAGGCCTTTAAATTACCAACATGATCAAACCTATTGTTCACAATCTACTACATGCTTTCTGTCCTCTGAAATGTATTATTCGAATTATAAAAGCCTGATGCATCAGTTGTGACACTTAAATAAACAAACACAAATATGCAATCTTGTTGCAAAACGTTTCAATAAACTGCTCATTTGTTCTCCTGATCATTATTTATGTCAGGTTTTTCCAGGGTTTCCTGGCTGTTCTGTAGAGCATCAGGTAGCTAGCAAAATTTTTGGAGTAGTTTTCCAACAACATTACACCCTCGTGCCCCGTAGTACCTCATACCTTATATCCTTGACAGCAATTGGAAGCAATAACCCAAACTGTTCAAAACACCTCCAATCATCTTCTTTAACTTTCTAGTGTTTCTCTTTCGGTGCATTTTAAAGTTGCACCATCAATTTTATGGCTTTCTGGATCTTTACCTCCAGCAAAGAGCTAATGGATGAGTAAGACTGTCACTGCGGGATGTTTACAGTGAGCTGTGTGTGTGTGTGTGTGTGTGTGTGGAGTCTTATTGGAGACATGAATCATGTCGTGTGTTAACAGATTCCCCAGCACTGAATCAGGCCTCTCAGCTGCACTAAATGATGTTAGAGAGAGTGTGTTTATATGACGGTATACTCTACACCAGTCCACATGCGAGAAGATGAACTAAACTCCAGAGCCGTTATTATCTCGGTTTCATCACTGGCCATGTTTATGACTGCGGGCGTCAGGCTTTGGACGGCTCTATGAGCTCTGCTGAAAAACTGATCTATAACCAGTGGTCCACGCTCAGATTTTATTATCAGCTATAAAGAAATGAAATAAATCCGCAAGGAACCATTTAAAAGACCATATCCATCTCACAGCCTTTCCTTACATACATTAACCATTTTTGCTGATATTTCGAATTAGAGGAAGACAACAGAACAATAGATCTTCTTATTGTTTGCTATTGTGTGAAAAAACACTACATGTGGGTGTATGAAGGATGATGCAGGAAGGGAAGTGTGTTTAAAAGAGACATGAGGAATAGGATGAGAGTCACATGAGGAGAATATGAATAAATGAAGGCTAATAAAGACTGTAGCTCAGATTTAAACCTAGTTAGCTGCCTTCATAAACAGCAGTGTCGACAAACCCCTGTGAGAACTGAGTTTAATTTTACTTAATGTGCCCTGGTAGTGTATTTCAAATGTTAAAAGTGTATTATTTTTAAGAAACTGTAGTTGCAGATAATATATTATAATGGAATATTAATGGTACACTTTTGTAATAATGTCAAATTAAAAATGTTATTTTAAAGTACATTTTAATTCACTGTTTTAATCTTACAGGGATAGTTCACCCAAAAACGAAAATCTGTTTACCTCCAGGACATCCAAGATGTAGGTGACTTTGTTTCTTCAGTGGAACACAAACAGAGATTTTTAACTCAAACCGTTGCAGTCTGTCAGTCTTATAATGTAAGTTAATGGGAATCACGGCTAAAACATACAATAAAACTAATAAAAAATAAAAAAAAACATACACAAACAAAACCAAATTAAGCCCTGCAGCTTGTGACAATACATTGATGTGTAAAAACACAAAACGATCGGTCTGTGCAAAAACTGAACAGTTTTTGATCTGAACTGAACAGTATCATTTTTTTTTTTTACCTCTGATTCACTCAATGTCCGAACTGTTAGAGCTCTCCTGAACACCACCTATCTCTCAGTGGACCATTGATACTCCTAACTGAGATTGTAGATAGAAGGTCAATGGCACATTTCTGTGTTCTACTGAAGAAACAAAGTCACCTACATCTTGGATGTCTTGGGGGTAAGCAGATAAACATCAAATTAGATAATGCATTTTAAGTTCATATAAATCAATATACCACTTTGCAACTTTAGCATTACAAATGTGTAATTAGTTTATCATAAATACTTGTCAGTACATTCAGTAGTCACACTTTATCCATATTTCAAAGACAATAGAAGTAATTATGAAATGACATTTTAAGATATATGATAGAAGTCCTTCTAATGCGGGTCCAAAAGCAATCTAAAGTTCAATTAATTCCATTCAAAATTTCACAGTGCAAAGACTATCTTTCGTGGATTTTGTCACAATGCATTATGGGATTAATTTTTTTCAAATGAGGCATTGAAACCCTTGTTAGAATTTGGCCAGAATCATCTTCCACATCGGGAGTGTGCCTGGGATGACTTAAAATGCTGCCTGCATAGGCAGCTCACTAGGTTTTGGAACAGAGCCATGGTGTGGCTACATGTGGGTGTATAAAGAATGAATGGAGAAGAGAAAGTTTGCTTAAAAGAGAAAAGAGGCGGTGAGGCAGAGGATGAGAGGTGTGTGAGATAGAGAAGAAGATGAGGAGAGGAGTGTCTAGCTCTTTTCCAAAACCTAAGGAGCTGTGTTGCTGTCTGCTTCCTAAAATGGCAGCTGGCTTCAAAGGCAGCATCGTGACCTTGATGAAAGCACATAAGTGCTAATTTGGAATGCTCTTTATAGGCACACCACACAAATAGTTCTCCTTGCTAGAAGCACACAACAGACTCTGATTCTAATAGAGTTTGGTGTCACCATGTTTTACTAAGCTAATATCACAATAACCCTGTGCCAAAATCTAATCAGTTGCCTACAGAGGCAAGATTTTAAGACTTTGGTGCGCTTAGGACACATAGGCTGTTCTTAAGGGTAAGCAACCCTTTTAAGATTCCTTATTTTATTCTTGGGCCGCAATGCAGCAACCTCAGAATGCATTGGATAACTAATTATTTGCCCGTCCGACTTTTTGGGACTTTAGCTTATTCACAGTATCCCCCAGAGTTAGATAAGTCCATACATACCTTTTTCATTTCTGTGCGTTCTGTAAGTGTTATTTGAGGCACCCACCTCTAGCCTAGCTTAGCACAAAGACTGGATGTAAATGGATACTGTTAGCATAGTAATCCCAATAAGTGACAAAATAATGCAAACATTTTCCTATTTACATGTTGCGATCTGTATAGTCACAGCGTGTACAAATAACTAGGCTATATGAGACAGAGCCCATTTTTAATCGTATAAATACTGGGAACTATATTCTCACTAGGCGTAGGAGCACAGCTAACGTTACTTGGGCGGAGTGGCTACTTGGGCGGAGTGATTAGCGCAGCACTCGAGACGCGCCGTGGTGATGAGCAGAGTGTTCGCTCAGAGTTGGAGTAATAGAGTCAGCAATTACTAGATAGTACATTTATAGTGTACAATCATGGCTGTTTGCTGTATTGTAAAGAGCTGCGACAATAAACAGGGGATACCAGGTAATACTATGATGTTTCATAGAATTCCAACCCAAAACGCTGACCTGATGAATCAATGGCTACTTGCTCTGCAAATAGATCCAAACACACCTGTAAACACCATCACAAAGTATTTCGTTTGCTCTGAACATTTTACTGTGGACGACTATTTTGGAAAAATGCAAGTTGCCACACGGACAATGAAACGTGTGGTAAAGGATACAGCCATCCCATTGATAATAAAGACAGGACAAATCACCTGTTGCTGCGGTAAGTGTTCCGTTATGTTTTGAGATGACTAACATTAGCCATACTGTAACAGTGCCATGCTAATGTAATATAACCTTAGTAGTGACACTATTATGTGAATAGAGGCTCCGTGTATCCCCTTTATTGTTATTATTGTGTTGTCATGAACACACTGCTCGTGATCATTATAACAAAATCACTTACTTGGTGGACAGCTAACCATTAGGTTCACTCGGCATGGGGCGTTTCTTTCAGTTGATCTTGTCACAATGGGGAAAAAAACTATATGGTTCTGGATCTTGGTTTGATACACAGTAAAATTCCTCTGAGTCTGACAATTCCTCAAAGTCAGCCATGATCACGAGTCACGTCTAGCTAGTCACTTGTTTTGTTTACGGAACCATCAACAGCGCATCTCGTGTGCTGCGCTAATCACTCCACCCAAGTAGCCACTCCACCCAAGTAACGTTAGCTGTTCTCCTACGCCTAGTGAGAATATAGTTCCCAGTATTTATACGATTAAAAATGGGCTCTGTCTCATATAGCCTTGTTATTTGTACACGCTGTGACTAGATCACAAATAGGAAAATGTTTGCATTATTTTGTCACTTATTGGGATTACTATGCTAACAGTATCCATTTACATCCAGTCTTTGTGCTAAGCTAGGCTAGCGGTGGGTGTGTCAAATAACACTTACAGAATGCACAGAAATTAAAAAGGTATGTATGGACCTATCTAACTCTGGGGGATACTGTGAATAAGCTAAAGTCCCAAAAAGTCGGAGTGTTCCTTTAAAGTATCACATTATTCGCTTAACAACATTCTAATGTCAAACTATGTCAGTACACTAGGTTTTTGACCAAATACAATATTCTATACACACACACAAAAAAAAAATAATGTGTCATAAATTTGTTAAGATTTAATGCATTAAAATTTTATCTTATAGAGAGATACACTGTGCATCTGTAGAGAGCATAATTTGTTTGCTGAGAGAGACAAAAGTTTTTAAAGGAAAACCCTATAATCTTTATGTGGTTTGGTCATGTTTTATGCAAATTACTCCAAATTCATCAACATTAGACTAAGGCTAAGAACAAATTTATGTGTTTATGCATGTTGTGAATATTTTCTTAAAAATCTATTTTCTTTCAAATCTATGCTTACAAATGCAAATATTCCATGCAGTTATTAGAAAAAGAGTCCCACTGTGTTTAATTTAGATTCACTTTCTAGTATTGAATAAAATAAAAATATACTATAAAAGTTTGGAATAAATATTTATTTATTTTTTTATTAATTTATGCATGCATGTATGTATGTATGTATGTTTTTGAAAGAAGCTCACCAATGCTGCATTTATTTGATAAAAACTAAAGAAAGACATTATTTGAAATATTATTATTATTATTATTATTATTATTATTATTATTATTATTATTGTTATTATTATTATTATTTTTTTTTTTTTATTATTGCAATTATAAATTATTTATAGACATTATACATGTCTTTACCATCACTTTTTATCTGTTTAATGTGTCCTTGCTGAATAAGAGTTTTTTTTTTCTTTTATATCATGGTTTTCATTAAAGTATTAAATAGCACAAATGTTTAAGCATTGATAATAAAAAATGTTTCTTGAGCATTAAATCAGCATATTACAATGATTTCTGAAGGATCATGTGACACTGACTGGAGTAATGATGCTGAAAATTCAGCTTTGATAACAGAAATAAATTACATTTTACAACATATTCACAGAAAACAGATATTTTAAATTGTGATGTTATTTCACAATATTATTATTATTTTTTTTTTTTTTACTGCAATTTTTATCAAATAAATGCACCTTTGAGACTTTTTAACACATCCTGGACCTGTTTTGATGTGTTTTCTGTCCCCATCTGCTCCCCGTGATCCAGTTTCTCCCTGTGATTCCGTTCATTTGGTTCAGGTGTGTGTCATTAATTACCCTCATTTAGTCTACTATTTCAAGTGTAGTATGTCCTGTTATTCCTTTCTCCGGTGGCGTCCATGCAAGTTATAACATGTGTGTTCCTGCTAGTTCTATGCTGCCCCTGGTTTTGGATTATTAAAGACTGTTTTTCGTATTTCTCCTACGTCTCCGTGCTTCCTTGACTCCACACAGTAGTTACCGTGACAGAACACCAGACCAACAAACAAGAAGAAACTTTACTCCTGTTTCCCCTCTGTTTTTGTTTCCATGTGTTGTTCAGTGTTTTTTTTTTTTATATAATGCTCACCTCCCTATCCGACAGCGCAAGCGATGGTGGAAATAGCTGTGGAGATCACGTGGGGAAAGGAAAGCCCTGCCCACTGCTCCACTGCTGTGGGTGAGCAAGAACTGCAATTGGGAGAGTTACTTGAATACTGAGTTACAAATATGTCCATCACCTGCTCTATCATCCTGGCAAGAAATGCCACTCTACCTCCCTCTCCTACCTCCTCTCATCGGTCTGTTCCCGTCCTAAATGCTCTTTCTGCTTGATCCCGTTAGCACCTCGGCTCACCCTCTGCTTACCATCAGTGGCGTTGGTTCGCCACGGGTCTGCCCATTTTACACACAAATCTTCTTAAAAATAAAATATATTTAGATTTATTAGTTAATTTGGACTTCCTCAATGTGACTCTATGGATGTCCACCACAGATGTTCAGTTTTCAAGGTCTTTAAATGCTGCAGCTTACAAGGTTATGTAACAGAGCTATCATGTATACCTTAGCTAACAGAGAGAAATGTCGTTTACATCTTGCTTGTGCATGCTCGTATGTGTTATTGCCCTTGTCCTGTCCTGTATACAAGCACATAACCATCACAGACACTGATGAAATGGTATTAGTGTCCCCAGGGGCCCCCGAACGCCTGAAGTGAGCTGTCACTGTCACGTTACATTAGTGCCCTGTGTGAGTCTGATCTCAGAGGCAGCACCTCATCAGACGCATGCCTCTTCTTCATCTGTGTCCTTCCAGTTACTCACACACACTAGTCACAGTCTCGCACTAAACCATCATCTGTAATTCTAATGCATTTTTAGGAGCTAATGGAGATTGCAGCACGAGCGAGCGTTTTCGTGGCAGCTCCTGGGAGCTCTTCTTCCCCTTTCCTACATTTGACGTCGCTGTTTTGATAAAGGCACGTCAAACTTGCTGTCATCTCGCATATTAAAATGAATAATGAGGCAAAGTTACCGTTGCAGCTAATGCTAAAGATTTGCAAAGTGCCAGAGAGATGTAGACATAACAGACACATCTGCCGGTGTCACCTTGAAATATATGACATTTATGCCTGTTAGAGAGATTCTCTGTAATCCTGAGCTGTGAAGCTCTTAACATAACATAATCACGCTATTCAGTTGAAACTAGCATTCATGAAATCTTACTTACAAGCAGCACAAATGTAATATTAATGCATGCAATAAAGTAGGGTTTAATCATTACACACAATAGGGGAGGGCGATTTGTCCCCGGTGTTTAATGGCCTGTCAGTGAAGTGAAGTTTGAACCCTATAGCACAGGCTAGATTCATCCAGCCCTGTTTAAGTAGCTTACTGCGAGTCAGCTCTGTCTGTCTGATCCTCTCACTGCATTACTGTGAGTTGCTCTGGCCTCATCCTGACACTCAGCTGGGATCTCCAACGTGCTCGGATTATAAATGGGCTAAACTGTGTTTGTGCCTGCATTTCCAGCATGAAACGTGAGAGCCATCATCAACCTGTTTTTGTGCGGCAGACATTTGTTGCCATGTACAGAGAATGCAGAATAAGGTCCCCTACACAGATAATTAGACGTAATGCAACCAAAGAATCGTTACGTGCCTGAAATGCATTCATATTTAGAGTCCACTGATCAATAAGAATTTCAGGCAGCTGGATCCAGTTTAAAATTGCTGCTCATCTCACCATTTTTTATTTTTATTTTTATGTACCATAATTTTATATGCCATAGTTCAGTATCATAGTTCTAACAAACTGGTTCAGTTTACCTGCTGAATAAACCATATATATAACCTACAGCAGTAAAGTGTACACAAAATACAAACCACGTTAATGAAAAAAAAAAAAAACATAATTATTTTTGTTTCTGTGAATTGTCATGGGAAATTTTAAGCACCAATAATGTATGTAAAATATTGTGTGATTACATTCAGTGCTGGGTATTGTACAGTTTGTAGACTGTTACTGATTCCAACTGATATGACAAACGTTGTTGTCAGTAACATAATCCATTATGTTACACATTTTAGATAATATAATCATAACCTAAATAATAAAATAATATAACCTTTTGATGATTTTTAGATTATTTTTAAACTAACTCGAAAGAAAGAAAATATATTTTATTTATTGTTATAGACAACAAGAAGTGCATTTAACATTATATTACATCAAAGTTTCCCAAACTGAAGTTTTTGAAGGAACTGTTAGGGGTTATTGTCATGATTCTGCCCTCGTGTCCTTGATTTTTCCTAGTCTTGAGGCAGGATCATGACAGACCCGTGTTTTGTGTACAAGTACATGGCCTTGCCTTTGGGCCATGTGCTTGTGTTGTCTCGTTCCCTTGCCCCGCCCCCCTTGTTATCCTAGTCTTGTCTTGATTGTCCCATCTGTGCCACCTGTCGTGTCTTGATTAGTTCCCCTATTTAGCTTTCCTAGTGTGCTTTGTCTTGCGTCGGTTCATTGAGATTTGTACCCTAAGATTTGTGACTATGATTTGTGATTGTTCCTCATCTGTGATTATACCCTGGTAACCCCTTTGAGATATTGTGTCCTGTATAACCGTGAGTGTTTACTTGTAGTTAGTGTTCTCTAGTTTTGAGTCTTTGTTTATCTTGTCTAATCAGTCCTGTTTAGTTATTTTTGTATCTGCCCTAGTCCTTGTTTTCCCCCTCGTGGGTTTTGTTTTCCCCTTTTGTATTAATAAATCCTGTGTGTAACCCGATCCCTGTCTGCACTTGAGTTCCTCCCTTGCAAACCCTGACAGTTATATTACATGTAAATAAGAAATAACATGAATTTGTGCAGTTTAATGTGTTAAAGTAATGCGATTGTAATGTGTACTTACAGTATGCATTCAATAAAAGTAACCATAGTCTGATTATGAGTGTTTTAAAATGTAATATAATTTAAATACAAGTAATACAAGTAAATTACTTAAGTATTGGAATTTTTACATAATTCAGATTCCATGTAATAATTTACTACCTAGCACTGGTTCCATTCAATGACTGTGATATCAAAGGCAACGTTCTTTTGTCAAAATAATTACCTAAAAATATTTTTTTTTTAAGGAATTTTAAATCATTCCAAAATAGTATTGAAACACCACCAGAGCATTGATTTAGTGGTGCTTTGGAAAAAAATTGGATTCAACATTCCCCATTTCAAAGATGTCAGGTGATAGCCACGTTATCACTGTAAGAAAGAAAGTAAAAAACCGGGGTAAAATAGATGTGTGCTTTAGCTTGTGCATTCAAACCATGAGGGTATGATTGGATATATCCATCTGTCAGTGTTTGTTTATGCGCCCAATGGTAGTACATACAGTCAGCCAATTTTCTTGCTCCAGGCAAGTGAAGTTTGATCGAAGAGGTCATCTCTTGTGACCTCTGGCAAAACCTGACAATACCACTTCTTGAGTAATTCCTAAAATATGTACAGTACTTGCAAAATTGCAATTGTTTACTTGATGGTGGTAAACTTTAAAAACCGCCTCTAGGGTTTCATCATACATAAGAATTTGTCAGTCACCGTCCCAAAGGGCATCTCCAAACATGAATTGCTCAGCTAAATAGAGAATATTTTAGCCTCTGTCAATCCATCAGCATTGGCTAAATATCCTTCTGTCAAAGCCATCCTCCATAATCTCACCCATTTGGGCTGTAGCAATATATTTTTATATATATATATATATATATATATATATATATATAGATTTACCCTTGTGTTTTTGTAGGCCTTTGTTGATTTTGATGAGGATGGTGTTAGACAGGGAAACGCAACATGCCCTCAATACTCATTTCACATTCTCTCTTTCTCCTGCAGTGTCTCACATTGCAGAAGAGGGTTTTTTTCTTTTTTTTGTGAGTGCAGCATGTTTTTGGAGATAACCGCCTAAGCATAGAGACGTTTGAGCCTTCAGGTAGCAGTGTGTGCATGGCCCACTGCCCTGGGGGAGTAGCGAGGCTTATCTGCTTCCTTGTCACACTATCAGTGTGTTGCTCTGACATTCCAGCACTGCTGCTCTGACACTGCTTAAAGAAGAGTGATTGGACGATGCTTGAGGTATAAAAGTGTAATATATGTAACAATCGCATCTATAAAAGACGTGTTATATAAAACTGCCTCACAGAGGTAGTAAATGGAATAAAAGTAAGAGCATTGGATCTGTAAGTAAACATTTGTATAATTTATGCAGGATACAAGAAAAGGCATTTTTTAATTATTGTACAAACCCGATTCCAAAAAAGTTGGGAGACTGTAAAAATTGTGAATAAAAACAGAATGCAATGATGTGGAAGTTTCGAATTTCAATATTTTATTAAGAATACAACATAGATGACATATCAAATGTTAAAACTGATAAAAATTATAATTTTAAGGGAACAATAAGTTGATTTTAAATTTCATGGCATCAACACATTTCTAAAAAGTTGGGACAAGGCCATGTTAACCACAGTGTGACATCCCCTCTTCTTTTTATAACAGTCTGCAAACGTCTGGGGACTGAGGAGACAAGTTGCTTAAGTTTAGGAATAGGAATGCTGTCCTATTCTTGTCTAATACAGGCTTCTAGTTGCTCAACTGTCTTAGGTCTTCTTTGACATATCTTCCTCTTTATGATGTCCCAAATATTTTCTATGGATTAAAGATCTGGACTGCAGGCTGGCCATTTCAGGACCCGGATCCTTCTTCTACGCAGCCGTGATGCTGTAATTGATTAAGTATGTGGTCTGGCATTGTGATGTTGAAAAATACAAGGTCTTCCCTGAAAGAGACGACGCCTGGATGGGAGCATCTGTTGTTCTAGAACTTTGATATACCTTTTAGCATTGTTGGTGCCTTTCCAGATGTGTAAGCAGACCATGCCACACACACTCATGCAACCCCATACCATCAGAGATGCAGGCTTCTGAACTGAGCGCTGATAACAACTCGGGTTGTCATTGTCAGATGACATGGCGTCAGTTTTCCAAAAATAACTTTTTAAAGAGTCCATTTTAAATGAGCCTTGGCCCAGAGAAAACGCCTGTGCTTCTGGATCATGTTTAGAAATGGCTTCTTTTTTTACCTACAGAGTTTTAGCCGGCAACGGCGAATGGCACGTGGATTGTGTTTACAGACAATGTTTTCTGGAAGTATTTCTAATTGTGATCTCCATTGCTGTAGCATTCCTGTATGTGATGCAGTGCCGTCTAAGGGCCCGAAGATCACGGGCATCCAGTATGGTTTTCTGGCCTTTTCCCTTACACAAAGAGATTGTTCCAGATTCTCTGAATTTTTAGATGATATTATGCACTGTAGATGATGATAACTTCAAACTCTTTGCAATTTTTCTCTGAGAAACTTCTTTCTGATATTTATCCACTATCTTTCACAGCAGCATTGGGGGAATTGGTGATCCTCCGCCCATCTTGACTTCTGAGAGACACTGACACTCTGAGAAGCTCTTTTTATACCCAATCATGTTGCCAATTGACCTAATAAGTTGCAAATTGGTCCTTCAGCTGTTCCTTATATGTACATTTAACTTTTCCGGCCTCTTAATGCTACCTGTCCCAACATTTTTGGAAAGTTTAGCTCTCATGAAATCCAAAATGAGCCAATATTTGGCACGACATTTCAAAATGTCTCACTTTCAACATCTGATATGTTAACTATTTTCTATTGTGAATAAAGATTTGTAAATTATTCCATGAGATTTGTAAATTATTCCATTCCTTTTTTTTACTCACAATTTGAACAGTGTCCCAACTTTTTTGGAATCGGGTTTGTATAACAAGAGATTATACTATCTCTATTGCATTTTTGTTAATAGTCTTCAGAAGATCCCAGACCCTGACTACCGGACTAGATAACATTTTAACCTTAATCTCATTACCTCAACCGTACTTCCAGTTTCAAGTACAGTACCCCATCTTGTTACTATAGACACATTACCTTAAACTTTCTTCCAATTTCAATTTGGTTACATCACTCTTAATACTTTAACCTTCCGTTTTCAGAGGGGAAATCTTTGGGGGCACAACAAATTATCACTGGGGTAGTACCTTTAAAGGGAAATTTTTTTACCTTATGCACCCCTAAAAGGATCATATTTCTACTACTATTAGGAACTTATAGGGGTATATACAGTAAGATATAAGATTACAGGGGTATATAAAGTTGTTCCTTTAATAGTTTTTTTTGACACCTCAGCCGTACCTCACTACCTCAAGTTCATTACCTCAACCTCACTACCTCAAACACATTACCTCAACTTTACTATCTCAAACATATTATCCTAACCTCACTACCTCAAGCTCATTACCTCTACCTCACTACCTCAAACACATTACCTCAACCTTACTATCTCAAGCTCATTACCTCAACCTCACTATCCCAAACACATTAACTCATCCTTGCTATCTCAAACATTTTATCCTTACCTCACTACCTCAAGCTCATTACCTCAACTTTATTATTTCAAACATATTATCCTAACCTCAATACCTCAAGCTCATTACCTCAAATACATTACCTCAACCTTGCTATCTTAAAATCTTTATCTTAATCACATTGCCTCACCCACACTACCTCAAAGATTACTCATTATCTTAACCTTAATACCTCAATCACATTTCCTCAACTTTACTGTCTCAAACTCAGTATCTTAAAATCATTGCCTCAAACTCACTGCCTCAAACATTACTTCAACCTTACTGTTTCGAACTCGTTATCTTAGCGGCAATACCTCAAAAACATAACTATCTCAAACTCATCTTAACATCACTACCTCAAACACATTACCTCAAATTTACTATCTCAAACTCATTATCTTAACATCACTGTATCAAACACATAACCTTAACTTTATTATCTCAAACTCATTATCTTAGCCTTTATACTTCAAACACATTACTATCTCAAACTCATTATCTTAGCATCACTATCTCAAATACATCACCTTAACTTTACTATCTCAAACTCATTATCTTAATGTCATTTCATCTACTTCACTACCTCAAACACTACCTCAATTTTGTAATTTTGAAAACAGTACCTCAAGCTTCTAATTTTAATCTCATTATTTCAACATCTCAACATCTCAATCCCATTTATTGCTGAAACATTACTTCAGCCTCACTACCTTAAATTAATTATCACAATTTTAGACTATATTTTATCAAAATCATTTCTTCAACTTTACTTCCATTTTCAATCTCATTACCTCAGCTTCATTACCTCAACTTTTCTACTTTGAAACAATTATAGAAAACCTTACTTCTAGTGTCAAGCACCTCATCTTGTAAACTTCTTTTTAAACTCAACTTCACTACTAATTTTAATCTCGTCAAATAAATCTCATTACCTTAATCTTGCTACATAACACTCATTATTTCCACCTTTCTTACAATTTCAACCTCATTACCTCTATCTGTCACGGTTTTACGCTGCCTGAAGGAATACGGAGTCGAGGATAAACGGAATAAGGTTTTTAATATAAACAACACAGGGGATATCCAACATGGAGCACAGAGGTAGACACACGTAAGTAGCAAGTGATGAATGAAGACCCGACAAAACAGAACTGAAAGGACAAGGCTTAAGTACAAAGGATAATAGGAAACACAGGTGGATGGAATAACTAAATTAACAGGGACATGGAACACATGAGGAAGATAATTGACACACCTGGGAACTAATCACGGAAGACAGAAACTGGGTCACTGGGGCAAAAACACTAAATGAGTCCAGGTGTGTGACAGTACTCCCCCCTCCCGGTAGGTGCGTCCTCGCACCGTAGAAACAACAGAGGGAGGTGTGGGTGGGAACTTGGGAGGAGGTTCCGGTGGAGGACGGACTCCCAGGAGGGGGCCAGCAGACAGGGACCACAGAAGGAGGAGCCAGGGAGGAGACGACGGAGGGAGGAGCCAGGGAGGAGACAGGAGCAGGAGGAGCCAGATGGTCCACCAGAGACCAGCCAGGACGGAGATCCAAGGTGGAGTCGACGGCGGGAGGAGCCATGGTGAAGGAAGGGTCGACGACACCAGGGGGCCGACAGGCGGAGACTGCACCGGTGGGTGAGGAGCCCAAGATGGAGCAGCACAGCCGCAGAGCCAGGGTGACGTCGAGGATCCGGAGGGCCTAGGTGGAGCTGAAGGCTCAGGCGACCAAGGCGGAGGCAGGGTCCTGGCAGACCGATGTGGAGCCGGAGCGACCGAGGATGGAGGTGGAACCGGAGGGAAGGAGGAGCCTGACAGAGCCGGAGGGATGGAGTGACGAGGTGGAACCAGAGGAGTGGAGTCCCGAGGCGGCGGATGGTCGACGACTGACCAAGGTGGAGCCGGAGGGACGAGGGAGCCCGGTGGAGCAGGTGGGATGACAGGCCACGGTGGAGACGAGGGAGCTAAGAGCCAAGGCGGAGCCGCTGGGTCGAAGGACCGAGGAGGAGTCCAGGGCTCGGAGGCTGGAGGCGGAGACAGGGCATTAACACGCCAAGGCGGAGCTGGAGACTGGCAGTCCAGCGGCGAACCACCGCGCCCCGATGGCGCGGACTGAGGGTGAGCTGCGGGACTGACTGGCACCAGCAGGGATGGCGAGGAACTGGCTGGTCTAGGAGGAGGAGAGAGGAGAAGGATGGGAGGAAGGACAGGAGGATCAGGACTGGACGGAACCAGCGAAAGAGGAGTAGAGGGACCAGCAGGTTTGGGAGGAGGCGGGAGAGGGAGGCTGGGAGGGAATACAGGAGACACAGAAGATTCAGGGCTGGGCGGAACCAGTGGTGAAACAGAAAAATCATGGCTGGGCGGAACCAGCAGAGACACAGAAGATTCAGAGCTGGGCGGAACCAGCGGAGACACAGAAGATTCAGAGCTGGGCGGAACCAGCGGAGAAACAGAAAACTCAGGGCTGGGCGGAACCAGCGGAGAAACAGAAGATTCAGAGCTGGGCGGAGCCAGCGGAGAAACAGAAAACTCAGGGCTGGGCGTAACCAGCGGAGAAACAGAAAACTCAGGGCTGGGCGGAACCAGCGGAGAAACAGAAGATTCAGAGCTGGGCGGAACCAGCGGAGAAACAGAAAACTCAGGGCTGGGCGGAACCAGCGGAGAAACAGAAAACTCAGGGCTGGGCGGAACCAGCGGAGAAACAGAAAACTCAGGGCTGGGCGGAACCAGCGGAGAAACAGAAAATTCAGGGCTGGGCGGAACCAGCGGAGAAACAGAAGATTCAGAGCGGGGCGGAACCAGCGGAGAAACAGAAAACTCAGGGCTGGGCGGAACCAGCGGAGAAACAGAAAACTCAGGGCTGGGCGGAACCAGCGGAAATGGAGCAGAGGAAATGACTGGAGGAGGTAGGAGTGGGAGACTGAGAGGGTATACAGGGGAATCAGGGCTGGACGGAACCAGCGGGGAAACAGGAATATTAGGGATTACCTCCGTAGACCAGTCCATCAGATCCAGAACTTGCTCCATATGACTTTCAGAGACTGCATATAGCTCACCCTCAGTCGCAGGAGTGTGGGCAGGGCTTTCCTCCACGCCCTCGATCTCCACGAGGACTCCCACGAGGCACGGTGTTGCCGGCTCACACACCTGGTCAGTCGCGCTCTCGAGATCCTGTTCCCTGTCAATGGATGGCTCGGGCTCTGCGGCTGCGGTGGGCTCTGGCTCCGTGTAGCGAGATGGTGGCTGGCTGGTCTCTGGGTCGGGAGTGGGGCTGGCGAGGTCCTCTATGGGGCAGACGGTGAGAGATGAGCCATTTCTCGCCAGAGTCCACTCCACGTATGCGGCGAAATTCTCTCGAGGACCATCTTCGGACGACAACGCTCTGCATTTGGAGTTCAGGCTGGTGTTGTAGAAGGTGCAGAGCGCGCCGTCCGGGTAGCTGGTGGCATTTGCTAATAGGAGAAACCATCTGGTGTGGTCCTCGAGAGAGCGTTCTTCCTGCTTCAGCAGAAGGATGAGGAATTCGGGACGATAGAGGGGATCCATAGAACACTACGAAACAAAAAGACTTTGAAAACACAAAAACAAAACGGAGGGAAGAACACGCAGTTTTCTATTTTCTCTTATTAGGTCGGGTCTTCTGTCACGGTTTTACGCTGCCTGAAGGAATACGGAGTCGAGGATAAACGGAATAAGGTTTTTAATATAAACAACACAGGGGATATCCAACATGGAGCACAGAGGTAGACACACGTAAGTAGCAAGTGATGAATGAAGACCCGACAAAACAGAACTGAAAGGACAAGGCTTAAGTACAAAGGATAATAGGAAACACAGGTGGATGGAATAACTAAATTAACAGGGACATGGAACACATGAGGAAGATAATTGACACACCTGGGAACTAATCACGGAAGACAGAAACTGGGTCACTGGGGCAAAAACACTAAATGAGTCCAGGTGTGTGACACTATCTAAGTGTCATCACCTCAACCTCATGGGATTCATTTAGTTAAAGAAGCTGACTTCAACCTATCCTCTACAGGCTTTAGACACTTATTTATCTTTGTGTTGCTAAGATGCTGAAAGGCGCTTTCTCAATGAAGCAGAGATAATATCATTCATAAGAGTCAATCAGCTTGACAAATGAGTATTTGTAATGTGAGGGAACTGACTCTCTCTCTCTCTCAATTCAGCCACGGGAGTTTCAGAGCAATAACAGAAGACAAACTATATAACTCTGATGTGTCCCCTGAGGGGTATGACTTTCAATTACCTTCATCAGGATCAAGGGTCTGCCTCACACACACACACACACACACGCAAGCACACACATACACTGAAGAGTCCAGCATTCAGTTACAACTGGAGTGATATCTTTAGACAGTTTCTATTGTTCACTCATTGACTCTGTACAATCAGCCCCAGTACAGATAGTTCGGAACCTGAAATCTCTCTAGTTGCTATAAAAATGAGCTTTCATTCCATGGGGCCTTCATTGTTTTTCTCCTTTTGTCTTTCACAAAAAAAAAAAAAAAAAAAAAAAAACTAACAGTGTTGCAACTGATAATGAAGCTTAATATTTCTCACAACATACTCTTTTTGTGCATGGAGGTCCTATGAGGCTTGTTAAGCTGCTAGTTGTGGTATTTCAGTGGGTATTGAAGTTGAAGGGTGCCAGGAATGCAGGCGGTGAGTCGATGGGCTTGAAATACCACTGTGCCACTCCGGACTTTAAGAGCTGTATGGCATCAAGATGTTAAACAAAACACACAAACCAAGGACATTCATACCACAATGGAGTTTTCCTATGGTGGAGGCTGTGAGACAACACAAGCATAAATGATTTATTAAAACAATGAACTGCCATCACACAGAAATCTGCCTTGAATGAGAATGAATGCTCACTGGGAAATTTCTGCTGGACCCCCTCACAGAGTGAATCAGCTTATTGTTTTATTAAATGTATCCTCTTCCAGCAGACACATGGTCACTAAATAATAATGTTCGGAGATTGCAAGAATTAAGCCATATCTGATCTCTGACCTCTTTTCCGAAATTCGTCACACAATGAATATCAACAGTTTACGTTTTGTGAAATGTTAACAAAACTGCTGTAATGAGAAAGCATTTATATGTTTTGATTTGTTTAGCATTTTTAGCGTTTTTCGTTTTGATTAAGTAATGCAAATCACTATATAACTAAACATTTGCAAGAATGTTCCAAATGAGAGGTATCAGTGTCGTGATTGCAGGATAAACAGTTATTGCTTTGTAATAATTGTGATTTATTGTTTAATTCACTGTTAGATCCATGTTCTGGTTACCATAGTTTACTCCTTTGGTGACTCCTAAACCTTTTTCCTCTTTCTTCTTTTTCAGTACAACAATTCAGTCATACATAAAACTACCATAAATGTGCATCTTAAAATTCATATGCATTATATATTTATATTTTCAGAAGCATTGTTAGACATTAGATGAACCGTAGCACACACACTTGTCAACACATGTAAAAGGAAACATCCTAAGGAAACATAATTTCCACATATGTTTGCATCAAACAAATGCTGTAAATTGTTGACAGATGATTAGTTGATTTCTATAGTACTCTTCAAAATACGCATTGTTTCAAAGCAGCTTTACAGGAATTTTATATATATGTTTAATATAGAATTTAATGTTTAATTTAGTTTTGAAATGATATACCAATCACCATCTTCAGCTGGTTAACAGAGGCCACACCCATCTAGAACACAAACTCTTCAAACACAGGAGCAGAGAGAGAGAGAGAGAGAGAGAGAGAAAACACACAAACAAACAGAGTCCGCAGATGCATAGCATATTTTAAAGGTCATAACAATACTGTACTGTATATATGCAGGTAAACTTGAATGCTTAATATACACTACCAGTCAAAATGGTTTTAACTATAAGTTTTTGTTTTTTTTTAGAATTCTCTTCTGCTCACCTAGCCTACATTTATTTGATCCAAAATAAGTCAAAATCATGAATACTGTGAAATTTAAAATCATCGACTTCATAGAAACCTGAAAAATAATTACTCGGCTCTTTTCAACATAATAATAATAATAAAATGATTTTTCAACCTCATTGAGCAGCAAATCAGAATATTTGAATAATTTCTGAAGGATCGTGTGACTGGAGTAATGATGCTAAAATTCAGCTTTGAAACCACAGAAATAAATTACATTTTAAAACATATTCAGATAGAAAAAGTTAATTTAAATAGTAAAGATATTTCAAAAGTTTACTGTTTTACTGTACTTTGGATCAAATGAATGCAGGCTTGGTAAGCAGAAGAGGCTTCTGTAACACTTTAGAATAGGGAACACTTATTCACTATTAACTACGGCTTTTCCCTCAATAAATTCCTAACTAACTGCTTAATAATAGTTAGCAAGAGAGTTAAGTTTAGGTTTTGGGTAGAATTAAGGATGTAGAATAAGGTTGTGCAGAATAAGGCATTAATATGTGCTTAATTAGTACTAATAAATGGCTAATATTTTAGTTATACACATGCTAATAAGCAACTAGTTAAGAAACCCTAAAAAACATAAACAAATCTTACTGTTGAAAACTTTATATAAACAGTTGAGGTCAAACGTTTACATACCCTTTTCAGAATCTGCTAAATGTTCATTATTTTACCAAAATATGAGGGATCATACAAAATGCATATTATTTTTTTGATTTAGTAGTGACCTGAAAAAGGTATTTCACATAAAATATGTTTACATACAGTCCACAAGAGAAAATAATAGTTTAATTAATAAAAAATGACCCCGTTCAAAAGTTTTCATCCTCATGATTCTTAACACTGTGTAGTTACCTGAATCAGGGCCGTTTCTAGCCCATTTACGCCCTAGAGATCCCTACTGAAGCTCTCCCTCTCTGACATAGTAACAACACTAATTGTCAGCACATTGTGAGTTCCACAAATATGAATGCCTTATTTGTAAATTGACTGATAAGATAAACATGTTGCACAATTTATTAGCTGTAATATAATTTTATTACCAATAATATAGCCCTATGTAGCAATTCCTAGTCGCTAAGACATTGCACACAATTTGCACATAACTCACACATAAATAAATTTTATTACATTTGGATTTGGATACATGTTTAGATATTATCAATGGATACTTTTTGTATCTATTTTTTGTCAAATTTGTTTTGTTGTTGATGGTTTAAACATTGATTTAAAGTGTCAGTTATTGCATTATTGCTTCAGTCAACCCTAAAAAACCCTTTGTTACCCCAAACTACATATAAAATACTTTTCAGTGACATAAGAGTAATCAATAAAGCTACTTAATCCTTTGCTAATCATTAATGCATGAAATTCCCCTTTAAATAACATGATGCTCTGCCTACTACGTGAATGATGCTGTTCCCATTAAGTGCTGTTAGAAGTGATTGAATTGATTCAGCATTTCAACACCTCCATATGGATGCATTAAACTTGAAAAAGCGGTGTAATAAATGATGTATTAATCTCGTTAATTAGCGAATTTTACTATACCAATATTTTTTTATTGACTGTTAAAGTTTATATGGGAATATTACATGACACACTGATCACTTAACATGCAGTGGTGCAAAAAGCGTACCTTTTGGACAAATCTCGCAATATGATTTATCAACTGCCACAAATGCTGCCTAAACAAAATACTGATTTTGTGCACTTTATTTACTGTATCAATATTTTAAATTGACCCTTGAACTTGGCTCTATTGAATGGCAAAAAAAAAAAAAAACACTTGTCTTGCCAAAGCACTGACAGAGCCCACTGATATAATGATTTGATGAGCGCTCCAAATGCAACCTTTGCACGCCAAAATCAGGCAGAAATTGACAGCGCTCTGATCCAGAGGCATTCAGGCATCGTCAGTTTGATCAGGCATCATCAGTACTCTAGCCCAATGATGCTGGAGGATCCAGTGGGGGCAGCAGTCATATTTTAGGGTGACCATGACCTGCTAAAATGTACCGATGTAGTGCCAGTACGAGCACTAATTGGCGCTCCTTCAGCTGGTGATGCCCGAGGCGAATGCCTAGCTCGCCTATGTCTAGAAACGACACTGACCTGAATGATCCACAGCTGTGTTTCTTTGTTTAGTGATAGATGAGTCCCTTGTTTGTCCTGAACAGTTAAACTGCCTGCTGTTCTTCAGAAAAATCCTTCCGGTCCCACTAGTTCTCTAGGTTTCTAGCATTTTTGTGTATTTGAACCCTTTCCAACAATGACTGTGTGACTTTAGAGATCCATCTTTTCACACTGAGGACAAGTGAGGGTCTCATATGCAGGGGTTCAAATGCTCAGTGATGCTCCAGAAGTAAAAAAGAAACATGCATTAATTAAGAGCCAGGGGTGAACACTTTTAAACAGAATGAAGATGTGTCCATTTCTCTTATTTTGACTAAATATCATATTTTTTCATTTAGTTCTTCCCTTCAGAGGCTACAGAAGATAGTGTTTCCTAGAAGACAAATTAAGTTAAATTGACCCTCATCTTCAAATTCAAAAAGTTTTCTCAGCCAGACCTCCTGGAATTTTCCGCTGGCTCTGATGCCTCTATAGTGGTTAAACATGAGATATAATTCATTTTGGGGTAAATCGAATGTGATTCAATTATATGAATGTCTCATTAATATAATTGTTTTCCGGAGCAGGTAGTTTTGACCAAATCTTATCACGTTTATGTAATTCAGTGCTGCCTGTAGCATATTTTCTATAATAATATAGCGTTTGATAATAGTGTTTAGTATTGAGAAGCTGCGTGATTTTAGTTACATTAATCCGCCATTAGATGCTACAAGAGACGACTACGTAAAATAATAACTATAAAATAATTTGTAAATGGAAATTATTTTTAATTTCAACAACAGTATGAAGCACCCAACAAATGCACTGAGCAGCACTCTCATTGTAAATCACCCTTAACATATGGAAGGATAGTAATGTTACAAAATAAATGATGCTTTCCTCAGCAGATATTCAAACAAATGTTTTATTGTGAATATGAGACTATACTCTTCATTCATAAATCTTTCTGCTAGAAGATATATAACATAATGGGACTTTTCTATCCAACATTAGCTATGGGATTACAATTGCATTGATGGGATGCTGGCCAACTCACGAACATAAGCAGAACTACCGGTTTTAACATATAAATTGCAGTCTGGCACGTTTTGGAATCGATAAATGAACTAAACTAACCTTGTACAGCTAAAAGAATTAGCATTCACAAATGTGAATATGTGTTGGGCCTAAAACCTAAAATTGTTGGATGCAGTGAGAGTGAGTGAAGGATGAAGAATGAGCTCATCTTGTCCTCCTCCTCTCTCAAATGTAGGTGGAATAGCTTGTGATATAAAGCCATGTCGCAGCCAACGATTCCAGAGACAGAGAAAAAGAAACAGATTACGTTTGACAGGAGGTGAGAGAACAGAAAGGGATCCTATGATTCTGTTGTTGCCACGAATGGGCAATCTTGCATTCCCCTGTGCTAAAAATAAGGCCAGAAACACAGACCCCCTTGGAGTCTGTTTAATTTCATTGTCAGTCGCTGCATGGACTGCGGGATTGTTAATGGTGATTCACTTCTAATGACCATTAGCATGGCACCCGCTGATCCTCAGGATGTTTGTATCAGGGGTCAGGGTTTGGCTGGTTAGCTTTATCAGTTAGTCCCCGGTGGCACATGCCTTAATGACACTGTTATTAAAATGATATATATACCATTCATTGCTCCAGTCTTCAGTGTTACACGGTCATTATAATATGTTGATTTGCTGCTGAAATGGTTCTTATTATTATCAGTGGTGAAATCTTATCTTTTTTTTCAGGATTCTTTGATGAATAGAAGAACAACATCTCTTTGAAATATTTTGTAACATTATAAATGCCTTTACTGTCACTTTTGATGGGTTCTTGCTCAATGAAAGTATTAATAACTTATTAAACTTTTAACTTTATTTTGTTAATATATTTTAAGTGTTAATATATTGATGCAGTCTGGCAACTGCCATATTTTACTTTTTATTCATGAATGCCATTTGCCTGCATAACTATGTAGTTCCAGGATCTACCAGAACAAGCTAACTGCTAAACCTAGCCTGCTAAACCATCATCCCCTGGAAGTTATTTGAAGTGATCAATGGTATATACTTTGGAAGCCTGTTTGCATCGCAGAATAAAGTTAAACTTAAAATTTTGACTTATTAAATTGAATGACATACACTCACAACTGTGTTATAAAGTCAGAAGTGTGTCATATAAATTAGCAATTCTGATTTTTTTTCCATTTACAAAAGCAAGTCTGTCTTTTTTCCCTCAAAATTCGGACTATTTTTCACACAGTTGTTTTTTTCTATCTCTCTCTCACAATTCTGACTTTTTTTCTCACAATTCTGGCTTTTCCCCTCACAGTTCTGACTTTTTTCTTGCAAATCTGACTCTTCTCTCACGATTCTGGATTTTTTTCACAATTCTGGCTTTTTATCATAACTTTTTTTACTTGCAGTTCTGACTTCTTTTCTCAGAATTGAGATATACAAATTTGAATTCATTAGTTATAGGTCCAATTCTGACGGAATTTGATCAAACCTGATTTATGATTAATGTTTCCACACAAGTCTCCCAAACTCTCCCTCTGGCTCCCATTGCTTTGACAAACAGAAAACCAAAACTCACACCACTGGTTGAGTCAGAGGTAGACATAGCGGACTGACTTAAAGCGTATTTCATAGAGATGTTTTCCGATACCCTTTTTCTCTTACCAATACCAATTCCGATACCTGAACTCAGGGTATCGGCCGATACCGAGTACTGAATCCAATACCTGGGTGTATATCTGTTTATACAGCTGTATATACTACTAGCCCTGTGTAAACTGCTAGAATTATTTTATGGTGTGCTTCAGACTGATCCCTTAATAAAACATGAACAAATACATGGTGAACTACTGTATTTATTACAGTATTTTTATTATCTGACATGAATTTGACAGTATTATTTATTTTCTTAAGCGAAAAAGAACTTCAAAAGCAGCCACAAATCCAACAGAATTTGCAGGAGTAATATTTAAATAGTATTTTGCAGTTTAATATTCACAGACACTAGTATATATATTCGGCTACATATATATTTGGAGCCCTGCGCTTAGACTAACAAGGAAGCGACTGAACACAGCTGCGAGTAACGAATATACTTGAACTTACTACCGGTACAACAGAGACGCTGCTATCACCACATTTTTTTTATTTTCAGCTCCGACTTGGTAGTGAAGTGGCAGTACTTGTGGCATCCCTAGTCGCCGTTTTACTGTCTGGTTGGTCCAGTCCAGTCTTAATTTCTTCTTAGCTTCTTCTTGCTGTTTGCAATGCATTCTGAGCAGCGAAGAAGAACCGTGCAACGGTTAGGCAAAGCTAGCGGTCATAACTAGGTCTTGTTTAAGAAAATGGTATCATGAATTCATGTACTCGCTGATGCCGATGCCAGAATTTGTTGTGGTATCGGTGATATTTCGATACTAGTATCGGAATCGGAACAACTCTAGTATTTCAATAACTCCACAGTGCTAACACTTTTCATAAGTCAATCGGTGAATGGCTTATACACAGTCGTCTGTGCATGGACACACGAGAGCATCAAACAAATTACACACCTCAGCTTTAAGCAACATAAGTGATTCTGACTAAATTACAAACACTGAACAGCGGGTCTCAGCCTCTCAGATCATGTTAAGGGTTGATGTAAGCAGAGGAACGTAATCCAAGCTCCCTTTTAAGGAGCTGAGGTAAGTGAGTTCCTCATTATGAACACTAAGATTCAAGTGTTACAAATTATGGTGTGGTTTGAAAAAACTCAGCGGTATCACTCCAGTGTACACAATGACATAAGCCTGATATCACTAGCACTATGCTAGCCAGTGCATTCGCAGTCTTTATTTCTGCTTTTGTCCTGTTCAGTGTTTTTATCTCCATGTATTTTTAGCGTTTCATACTGTTGGCTTCAGCAGAGCGACTCAGCAGCCAGTACAAACACTAATAGTCAATGGCCTGTGGTGAATCAGACTCCAAGATAGCGTTGTGTACTGGGAACAATAACAGACTTTCCAACTATTTCTATCCATCTGCAGCCTGAACAGATGAAGATATCCAGGATGAAAGGCTTTGATTAACTTTGAGTGTTAAAGAGCTATGAACTCAGGGAGAATTGTGGATTTAGATCACAACTTTTAGATGAAATCATGTCCGTCAAGCTTGACTGTGCTCTGCTTGACGAGAGTCATAAGTTTTAAAAGTTGAGAAATAAAAGAAGGAAAAAACAATAAGTGTCATGATACATGAACGTTTCAGACACAAATATTTAAGTAGCAGATCTAGAAATACATTTTTACATTGTCATTTTAGAACACTGTTCACTTTTTGTTCGCAAAAAGTATAATAAAATGGAATAAAATAAATTAGAAATTAAAAATTTGACATTGTAATTTTAGGATACAGTTGGGATGAAAATGTCATTCAAACACAGTGAAGTTAAATAAATAAGTATAAGTGCTGTCAATTGATAAATCCTGAATTTAATTTCTGAAATTAATCTAAACTAAGCCTAACTAAAATTATAGTTTTTATATATACTTTAAAAGAGGGATTCCAAGGGGCCAACGAGGGCGAAGGGGCCCAAAACGACAGAATCATGGTGGGCCCGAGTCAATATGCTGCTCAGGGGTCTCAGAAACAATGGTGGTGCCTTGATCACTGATACCAATACTACTGATATCTCTATGAAATTGTTTTATTTTTCCTAATATTTAACCATTGACTATAGCCGTTCAACATTACAGTATAATGGAGAGCTATCAATTTTAACATTTAATAGACTTAAAATAACAGCTTTTAATTTAAGTGAACTTAAAACAATCTTCACATAAACCCATTACAATAAATGTCACACTTAACTGAATGTGCCCTTCAGCAAGTAAGAAATATACAGAAATTGAAGAAAGTTCTAAACACTAAATTCTACATTAAATATAGATGAATCCTTAAAGTTAAAGTTATTGATTTCCTTTTTTTCCCTTTGTTCTTTGGTTAAATGACGTCACAGCAGCTGGTTATTAGATTATTGACTCCTATTACTTTAAGAGCTGCTGCTACTGAACATGATGTGGATCTGAAACTCATCCTATTTTCTCACGACTCTTTACCTTTTCTGACCCACTTCAGGTCTGCAGTTCTCTAGTAATGAGCCAACGAGTTGAATTGGGTGTTAGATGAGGGATACAATGCTGGTCTGCCCCAGAACAGTTTAGAAAACCACTGCATTTCAGAGACATATTCTTAAATCTGACTCATATATATAAAAAATTAATTAACACCATTGCATGCTCATAGCTTCTTTGTGCTTTAATATGAAATGATTCAGGCCACAGTGAGCTCTGTATTTGTATGTGCAATTAAAGAGAATGAACTTTATAACGGCGGACAAATTCATTTTTACTGACATATGTCCTGACAAGATCTCATCTGACCACAGTTCACTGTTGTTCTTCTGAAGCTCCTCGTCACCTGTTCCACGCTGATTTGACTGGCGCTGAGTTGGAAGGCACATCTGAAAAGTCTTCTGTTTGATGTGGTCGTAAAGACATTCTGCGTCTAAATAGACACAAGAAGAAAGGAGACAGAAGCAGCTGTTGTGCATGGGGTAGCCAACCATTCATTCATTCATTCATTCAGCGTTTCGTGAACTCGAAATATCTGGTTTATTCCACAAAAGGTGAGCCAGTCCTAATGGGGGTTCCATGTTGAGGTACTGTTAAATACAACTCAGTTTTTCTCAGTAATTGTTACTCACTTCCTAAGCTTTCACTCTCTGTAAATAAAAAAAGACCCTTTCAAAAATTGAACTTTTGTACTTTATTTAACTTTTCTTTTTTTTTTAAAGGTATCGCCTCAAAAAAAACATATGTTTTGCAATTATCACCATTTCTTTTATTGATTTAAATGGAAATTACATCTCTGTAGTTTTAAGTAAGAGGGGAGCCTCTGATGTCTGGATGAGGGCATTATGAAAGTCTGTATGATTGATTGTATAATCATACATTTATATAATTAATTTGGTGGTCTTTCAGAGTTGTCCCTGATCGGACACTCTTCCATTGTCTATGTATTTCAGATGTGATACCAGGAGTACTTGACACACCAGCTGGTAATTTGCCAGAAAGTTGGCTTTAGTGACGTGTTTGTTGACGGTCGAAATAACTGTGGTAAAATACTGTAATCACGGAAATTCATATCCCGGTGGGACTTCTCAGAGGACAACAGGAGGTAATTTGGCCCTTAAAAAAAAAAAAAGTTATGTGCAAACTTTTTTCACTTTGTTTTTACCTTCTCAGGAAAAAAACTAGCCCCTGTCGGTTGCCGAATAAATTAATTAGAGGAAATAAACTGTATTTCTACAGAGGCATCTTGCTGCAGATGTTATAACAGATGTTACTTTAATATTAAGTCTAAGAGCATTGTCAGATCATCTGGCAAGATTTAAATAATTCCTTTTAGTGTACTTTAAGAGTAATGTGTAGTGAGACCATTTTAGATCATCATTAGCTGCTACAAATCATTCCTGCTTGAAACACTTTTAGCATACTGTAAATAATTCAGCTCCTATTTGCAGACTGCTTTCATGCGTTTCTCTTAGAAGTAGCACAAGCTTTATTTTGGGGGACTGTAAACTAAAAATATTCTAGTAATGCTCTTATCTCGGTGGAATGAGGTGTCAGGGGACGGTAAATGGCTGCGTGCAGACCACCCAAAACCACATGCAGATCACAGATGACTGACTTCCGACCTTCTGAACGACCACAGCTCTCTTTTTTTTTGCCAAAGGCAGGCACAATGTTTCTAAAAGCACATTCACATCCAATTTAAATTCTAGTGAAAAAATGATATGAAGCAACTTGTGATCTTATCGAGCTCATTTATATAGAAAACAAATGCATGTGAGCATGTGACGTGTTCTCAGGGATCTGCTAGAACATTCTGTTCAGCTCAGTGTGTATTCTGCAGTGATGAAGTTCATGAGCGTTACACTGAAGTCACACTTGAGTAGGAGCAAATGTTGGAGGAGCACGAATTAACATCCCTCTTCCATTAGAGCCTGATACTTTGGATATTTTGAAAAGCTTTCTTGCCAGTGCTAGAAATGTTAACATTTTTCAGCCCACATTGGGCAGTGTGGCCTAAATAAGATGATCAATGTTGTGATAGAGGCATGCGTGAACCACAGCACGTGAGTGGACTGATTCCTCTGCTTTAACATTTCCACAAACTTCACGTTCCACGCATGTGTCTTTTTACTGAAGCAGACCTGTGGGGCTAAGATAATCTGAAAATGCATTCAATTCATGGTCAAGTTTATTTCTGGTTGAACTCTTATTGTTGACATACACAGTAGCCTCAATATAACTAAATTTATTTTAAATGTCAAAAATTTAGCTCATTGACTTTGAATTTGTGCATTTGAAAAGTTAAAGTACAGACAACAACAATGTCAAACGATCCCCGTTCAGATTCACAAATCAACTAAAAACATTGTAGTATTCATGCCAGGCCAGAAGTTGGCGATGTACAGAAACACTACATGCTGGCACAAATCCCTTTAGACTGAACACATGCACGCGCCTGATGCCACTGTTTTTACAAACTCACGTTTTAGAGACCATTGCAGTATCAATTGAAAAAACATTCACTTTGATACCCGTTTGCATTTTCAAATGCCACTGTAGTATGGGTGAATGGATAAAAACCATAAAAAGTTTTCTGATTTATATGAAAAACATACTGTTTTTAGTGGATGTATGAAGTCAGCTGTCCTCAATTTCACACAGCTGTCCTATCAGAGTAAAGACAGGTGTAGAATATCACAATAACTATCAACATGATCAATTAATATTTCATAACTGTAAAGTACAATGCTCTTCAGCTTCGTTTCGAACGCTATTGTTTTACAAAAGCAGCAGAAATGAAAACGTATGAGTGTGTTTGTTATGTTAACCTTTTGCTTTAATGACAGGTTTACTGCCTTTGCTCATTACTTTTTCATTAACTCATTATATACAGGTATCAGGTGTCTATATGCTTTGAGGTTATATATCAATGTGTGTGTGTGTGTGGGGGGGGGGTATATTCCAGTAATGATCGGCTTGACTGTACATTATGCCACTTAAATGCATGGCTACTTGCAAGATAAATAAATGGGCATGAAATATTAATTTGACAATTATTTGTCATGTGAGAAGAAAGAAAATCAACACTAAGCAACACTTAAGAAACCACTAAGGAACTTTGTCCAGGTCAGCTGATTACAAAATCAACCCTGACATTTTGATAAGGAGCCCAAAGTGAAGCAGGATTAAATGCGATATAGATTTCCTTTCCTTGTAATTCACAAAGGCATTCTTTGATTTCTGTGGATTAAACAGTTTAACCACATTAAGACCCAATGCTTGTTTTTTCAATGTCTGTTCTTGTTCCCAGGATTAAAAGTCTTTTTTAAAGGCTAATCACTTTAACGCTTGCACAAATGCATACTCATGTATTGATTTTCACATCGTCAGGTTTTTGCTTCTAGATATTAAAATAGTGCTGTATCTGCTGATTGAGACAATACATTTGGAAATTACATAAACTTGAGGTGCCATTAATACAATTTATCTCATTAAAACTGCTTAGAAATTTGCTGATTTAATTGGATGCAGCAAACCTGGGCACACCTGCATTGGTACAGGTTATAGACACCCCAGTGGCTTTAGTCTCAGAAAGGATGGAAGAACCTACCAAAATCATCTGGAAGAGTCATCTAGAAGATGTAATACTACCCAGAAATGATGATTTTACTCATTAAGGTATATATTTATAACGTCATGATATACAGTTCAGTGTTTATTGTTTTCTGTTTGTATGTTTTTCCAGAATGTGTCAATGACTCTTTCTACAGCTTACATCATTACAGAAGTAAGTAAGTGCCAACAAGCGACTGTCTATGTATAGTAACTATGAATAATAAGTCATTGAATCTTTCACTCAACCAGTTCTTTCAAAAAGGCTGATTCTGCTATAATGTTATTCATGAAGTTTAGGTGTTCATATGAAAACTGTATATGTAAAAACAATGTTGCCACTGCCAGATACCTCAACAGATGAAATATCCTTTGATTCAGTCTTTAAATCATCTAGGCTTCATTTTATTCTCAGTATTCATCCTGGGCTGACTGGAAGACTCAGTTTTATCCTAAAGGGTTGAATGTAAATCTGCTGTATTTTTAACCTACACTAAACCTACCCCAAACCAAATATGAGATAAAAACACGTGTGCTAAAGAAGCCATGTTATTTTAGTTTGCTTCTACAAGTCTATGAGCTCTTTTATTGTAAAGCCCAATACAAACTGCACTGGCAGATGCTGACCAATACAGACTATCAGCAGATTACAGTACATCTCTTCTCAGACACTCTATGTCCCAACAATGTCAATTCAGCATGCTCAATCTGCAAAAATTAGCTCTGATAGATGCTGACAGGATTAACACACTGATGCGACAAGACCCAACAAATTTCTGTTGTTGTCTTTTGGCACAAACTGATATTTAGTTCCACATTGCAAACGCAGTGCTGTACCAGGTGCGCTACCGAGCAAGTTTACTATGTTAACAAAGCCATATAGCTGCAGTCCTATGCAGTGCTATGCAAACATCAAAACATTAATTCACAAACCATGCACTATGTGAAAAGTGTTTGGAAGTAATAATATAGTATTGTGCAAAGGAACTGCGACAAAAAATCTGCCTCTGCAATCATAATTTGTCTATATGTTTCAAGTTGTGCAAAATGTAGGCAGAGGCACGTTATTCCAGTGAACCTACATTGTCCGTTTTGACTCATTAATGTTGTTGTAAGACTACACAAATCCTTCATATCCTTATTGTTTTTTAATTAACATTAAGTATGTTTTAGAATAGAGTTAGCAATGATTCACTCTTTCAGCTCAGGAGGAGATGAGCCATTCAAACACATGCTGTCAGAAAGCATTTCTTCCTTGCCTACGGCTCTCTGATATGACAAGTCAGCGTTTCATGCTCCCATTTCAGAGGAGCCCAGATAACATGCACCAAAGACGCTTTTTAGCCAATCAGCCACTCACAAACAACCTCAGGGCTTAAGTCTGATTGTTTTGAAAGCCAGTAACAGTCATTTTGCTCCATCTATCCTCAATTTGATCATGTAAACTCTTCTGAATTGTTGTGGTTGGACAAGAGACAGTGCTTGCAAAATAGCTTGGCGTCCATCTAGATTTCCCCATTCTGTCATTTTCCCGCTGAGATATGTTTGATGGTAAATTTCAGATGGAGCTCTTTGTTGGAGTTGAGTAATGGTTTCTGGAATGATTGGGGGCTGGGCTCTTTTGGTTGGGCTGAAATGTCACGCTGGTGGGAAGTTGAGCGGGGTAAACTACTGAATGTAATGATGTGGCCTAACTCGCTCTTACTCGCCTCATCAGAGTGAGGGGCACAAAGGCTTGCATCCCATCGAAACTCAATGTGAATGGACAGATCACAGGGATTGCAGATGAAAGCGCTTACATAGAGAAAATCATAAGAGCGGGATGTTGGGAAGAAGCGAGAGAGAGAGAGATGGTTGAAGAGGGAAGATATCAGAAAGGGAGAGGAAGCCTGAACAAAAATCAGAGGATGTGTGTGTGTGTGTTTTGCTTTATAGAGATATTTTATTATAATTGATTATAAACTGAAAAAAGATACTTAGGTAAGTGGTTGCAAACTATTTATTTTAGTTACATTTAAATAAAAGATGTTGAAAGTTAGTCAACACATTTTTTTATGTAGCTAAAATAAATTGATTGCTACCACTTACCTTAATTGTAGTTTTTTTTTTTATTCAATGAATGTATATATATATATATATATATATATATATATATATATATATATATATATATATATATATATATATATATGTATGTGTACTTTTAATACTAATAATAATTAGTCATTATGAGTTATATTTTATGTTGGCACTTTAATTTTAGGCATAGTAATAATAGAATAGTAATAATATATTTTTTTCCAGACATTTAATTTCATGTTATTACAGATCAAATTAAAATGTATTATAATGCAATAGTATATACAATAAGCTGAACTTAAGAGTGTTTTTTTTTGACATAAGGGCCCTTTTTTTGATTGATTTCATAATTGTTTCTGTTGTACTGAAATATGGTTAAAGTGTACTACTGTATGTACTGACAAGCATTTATGGAAGAATAATATATATATACAGTACAGACCAAAAGTTTGGACACACCTTCTCATTCAAAGAGTTTTCTTTATTTTCATGACTATGAAAATTGTAGAGTCACACTGAAGGCATCAAAACTATGAATTAACACATGTGGAATTATATATGGAATTATATACATAACAAAAAAGTGTGAAACAACTGAAAATATGTCATATTGTAAAATTGGGGTAATATGATCATATTTTCTTGACCTGGTAAGGACTCTAGCTGCTGCATTTTGGACTACCTGTAGCTTGTTTATTGAAGAAGCAGGACAACCACCTAGAAGTGCATTACAATAGTCCAGTCTAGAGGTCATGAATGCATGAACTAGCTTTTCTGCATCAGAAACAGATAACATGTTTCGTAGCTTGGCAATGTTTCTAAGATGGAAGAATGCAGTTTTTGTAACATGGAAAATATGATTTTCAAAAGACAAGTTGCTGTCTAATATAACACCCAGATTTCTGACTGTAGAGGAAGTAACAGTACATCTGTCTAGTTGCAGATCGTAATCTACAAGATTCTGTGTAGTGTTTTTTGATCCAATAATTAATATCTCTGTCTTATCCGAATTTAATTGGAGAAAATTATTGGTCATCCAATCTTTTACATTTTTAACAAACTCTTGAAGATTCATCTGATCTTGTTGCGATATATTGTTGAGTAACATCAGCACTAACAGTGGCACTAAGATCAAGAAAACTATTGAAATAAAATTCTTCATACAGATCTTTTTTTTTATGTAGGAAGGAGCTCAATTGAGCAGACACAACTTTTTCAAAAAATGTTGACATAAATGGAAGATTTGAAATAGGCCTATAATTTGCCAGTACACTAGGATCTAGTTTTGGTTTCTTAATAAGAGGCTTGATAACCGCCAGCTTGAATGGTTTTGGGACGTGACCTAAAGATAACGACGAGTTAATGATATTGAGAAGCGGTTCTTCGGCTACAGGTAACAACTCTTTCAGTAATTTAGTGGGTACAGGATCTAATAAACATGTTGTTGGTTTAGATACAGTGATAAGTTTATTTAGCTCTTCCTGTCCTATATTTGTAAAGCACTGCAGTTTATCTTTGGGTGCGATGGATGAAACTGAAGTGTTAGACGCTGTAGAATCTACATTCGCTATTGTATTTCTAATGATATCTATTTTATCAGTGAAGAAATTCATAAAGTCATTACTATTAAACGTTGGTGGAATATTTGTATCAGGTGGCGTCTGGTAATTTGTTAATTTAGCCACTGTGCTAAATAAAAACCTTGGATTGTTTTGGTTATTTTCAATGAGTTTGTGTATGTGCTCTGCCCTAGCAGTTTTATATATTATATAAATATGAAGTTCTTGTGCTTCCTTCATATTTCAATTTAAAATTGATAATCTTATATAAGAGCATGTGGAAGGTACTGTGTCTACGGAGAGAGAAGAAAGAAGAAGGATAGATTAACAGAGGCATAAAGTAAAGAAGTAAAGAAGTAAAATGAGCTGCAGAGGGTTTGATTATTCCGTCTGAATAACTTCTCTCTTCTGCTTTTGTGATCTGAGTGATTATAAACAAATGGTTGAGCCAGAGGAACCCCCTACAGCGCTGTTACACCATCCTCACACACACACACACACACACACACACACACACACACACACACACACACACACACACACACACGTGGTGGGGGGTTGCACCCCACAATGTAGGAAAAATGTGACCCACACTAAACTCTATTATACTAATTCAACATTAAATTAGAAAGAATAATACTGAACTTTATTACTAAATTACAGTAAAATATGTAATATTGTGAAATATTTTTACAATTTACAACTGTTTTCTATTGCTCTATATTGTAAAATGTAATTTATTCCTGTGATCAAAGCTGATTTTCAGCAACATTACTCCAGTCTAGTGTCAATACGATCCTTAACAAATCAGTCTAATATGATGATCTGCTGCTCAAGGAACATATATGATTAATATTAACAAAGTTGAAAGCCATTGTTCTGCTTGTGTGTGTGTAAATCATTACAGTCAATACATTTTTCATATTCAGTTTTTTTTTTAAAGCAAAAAAAAAAAAGAAGAATAGAACTGCATTTATTTAAAATATAAATATTTTGTAATGTAATAAGTGTCCTTACTGTTACTTTTCCTCTCTTTTTTCAAATTGAAGCATCCTTGCTGAATTAAAATCATTTATTTAAAATAAACAAACAAACTGACCTCACATTTGTGTGTACATATATTGAGAAAAAATAAAAGAGTATTTAAGCATTGCACTTCAGCTTTGGCTTAAATAAATGAGGACATATTGTAGCCTTCTATTGTTATTGCATGAAATTAATTATAACCATGACGTAATCTTAGCCATACAAGCAAACGGTTTGCATTTTTAAACATTATTTACTTCATTTATAAATCATTTCTAAATTTCAGGACGTCCCCGTAGCCATGTAGCAAACTTGGAGTCGATTTTGGGACAAAGGACAGCTAAATAAAGCCACAGACAAACACAGTGATTGCTTCTCTCCCATCAAACCCATGAATCCAGAGTATAATCTGATCTCATACACTATTAGTGTGACATCACACAAGAAACCATGCGCCAGCTGAAACACACTCACTAAACACTTCAGCATGCCGTGTTACATAAGCATCGGACAAATCCTTATAATCCCAACACAGCAGATTTCTAGAGTCGTCGCAAATTCAGGCATAAGCAAAATGCAGAATATTAGATTACAGGACTTCATGCAAAATGAGCACATGACCTCAGACAGAAGCCGTGTCTTTAGTATCTCAAACGCAGACAGCATTGAGATGAAATGAAGACACCGTGAACTGCGTCTCAGATTTATATCCTGTGCTGAGATCTCTTCCACAGACTCACACTGTGCCAAGATACTGAAGTCTGCAGTCAAGAAGTCGCTCAGTGTAAAGTCATAAATCAAAGGCATTTCTGAAACATATGAAACATCTATCATCAAATTGCTCCAAGACTAAATGATCTGAGCTTCTATCCACATTCATTTTACAGTTCCAGCGTTTATTTCTATCGACATTACAATTAAAGAATTTAACTTAGATTGAGAGTTACATAATAATTGCTGAATTTTTATTTTTATTTTTATGGCACACTCAAGAATCAATGTCTGATTGATTGATTGATTGATTGATTGATTGATTGATTGATCTCAGACCTATAAATGAAACAAAAATGGTTTGGAAATACAATTTCGGGTCCATTTATTTTAATGCTGGTGCCAAAAAGCAGTGCATAATACATCGCCATTATATGCAGCTCGATGATAAACAATAGCATTTGTGAGGCAATTGTTGCTAAAATGCATACATCCTATTTTATGTACTCATTATTTGGGAAAGTAATTGTGATATTTAAGAAATATAGAAAGAAATACAGTTTCTTTTAAAGATATGCACGTTCACTGGCCGACCAATCACAAAAATCACCAAGTCAACCAATCAAAAAATCAGAGCTGTTCTCTTCCAGCCAATGATAAATCGGCTGCAGTTCACGTCTCTATCCTTTAGAGGGAGCGCAGGAGAATAAAGGAAACACAGTTCTGCCATTTATTTTGCACATTTACACAGTTTGCACACACATGCAATAAAGACAACAAGGGTCATGAAATGTAGCAAACAAACAGGACAAAGTCTCAAATGAGTGAGGTTCACAAACGAGTGTGGAAATCATGTTATTTGTGACTAATAGAAGTTTCAATGTCTCCATTTTAAGCTTTTTACAGAAAGACCCATGGACCTATTTTTTTGTGTTTGTGTGTATGTGTGTGTGTGGATTGCAAATCAAAACCACAAATTCCAACAAACAACAGAACATGAGTTTGTCTAAGCAAAACATGTGCATGTGTGTGTGTGTGTGTGTGTGTAGGTTAAGTTTGTCTGGACTATGTGAATCAAATAACCCCACGAGGACAGTAAAACCTGAAATCACTTACACCATATGGCCCAAGATGAGGAAAACACATTAATAGACCAACAATGATCTTGTAAAGAAAACGTGTATGAAGGATAAGTTGAACTGATAACAAAACAAACTCGCCGATGGACGGTCAGTGGACAACAGCTTGTTGTAAATCCAGTGAGAGGTGGGTTCAGACGGGTCACATGAGATTACAGTCGTCCTAATCGGGTTTGATGGATTCTGATATCTATAATCAGATCCTCAGCTCAGATGCACAAAGTCTGTCTTCACCTCTGCTGTCTTGAATGCCTCGAGTGCGATCCTGTGCTCTCATCATGAGCCATGAAGCTCAAAACCTTTAAACAGGTGTGCTCTGCCAAACAGCTCTGTATGTGATCGATGGAGACTTGAGACTACAGCTTATGAAATAACATCGCGATCCAGTGAGAGTGAAAATCTGAGCTGCCTGCTAGGAGAAAAAGGAGGGGTGAAATGTATTCTGGCTCTAAACTGTTCTGAAATAGCATAACAATCTTTTTATTGGTCTGGATCTGAATATTAAAAGGCTGAAACATCATCAAAAATGCAGTTCACATAGACAGTGAGTGCACTTAAACGTTACGTTTTGTGAGTTATATGAAATTTAATTAAAAGTATTTTTTGGGGTTATTATTATTGCTTTTAAAAAATGATCTTTTTCCATTCTATCATTCTTATTTGTTACTGACCCATATCTAAGTAACATGATATTACAATCTGTAAGCATTCATTCATACAGTACACCTACAGTATTATTGTGTCTTGTGTAATTAGATTGCTATTTGAATTGGAATATAAAGACTGTATGAGACCTAAAATTAAACAAAATGTACTAAAATTACACTTGGCATCTTGTATGCGGGATCTGTTTTTATTGAATTTTGAAGGACATGTAGAGCTTATCAATCAGTTCAGCTGCATGAAGATAAGTGTAGATTCATTCAAAAGCTTGTCAGATTATCTATGCAGCCCCATCAATTCAGCTTTAATCAAGTTAAAAAATGAAACAAAATTATTGGATTTTATATGGATTTAAATGGTATTTTAATACAATATAATTGCATATTATTCTTGAAAGTAATTGAGTTCAGAAGTAGTTTCTTCTGAAATGTATAATTATGCAGAGAGATCAGAATTAATGCTCAAATTAAAATAAAGCTGCACTCCACTGGTTATGTCAACGTTTCCCTCAGGATAAAGCAAAAAGGTTGTTCAAAGGTCTTTTTATGCTTATTTAATATCATCCTGAAGCTTGAGGCTCAATGTGTAAAGATGCACAACAGTACTTTATGCAGATAAAAAGGTCTAACCTTCAGTACAGCATCCTGATGTGCACAGATTCACTGCTGCAGCCCAGCCCTTATGAAAATATATACAGCTTTTAAAAGCAGTTTTAAAATAAAGACTTGACTTCATTATAAGTTTAAATTAGATTTTAGTATTAATACAGAGTTCTGCCATGAAACTCTAGATGGTGCAGTCTGATAGGTCAAACTCAATCTGACCTAATGACATCATTATCACATGGCACAGCTGATTGGTCTTCTCCTGTATCAGTAGCCAATGAGCTTGCAGCTCAAATATATGACTAGAGCTAGCCATAGCAGTTGCAGTTTGCTTCAGAAACCCTCCTCCTTCCCCAGCTCCACCTGTATAGATCTGCTACCAGGTGATTCATGTATGCTATATGGGGTTATTGATGTATGTTATATTTGCAGCAGCAATATTGCTTACATGCTCACAGCTAGTCTCAGTATTTGCTTTACCGCAGCAGTGTAGCAGATCTATTCCACCAAGACCAAATACATAAACACTGTCAGGTACATTACCATGCCAATCCCTCCGAGAGATGTCATGACAGAGCTGTGTAGATACAAAACTAAATGTTTAATGTATATGTAAATCCTTACAACTAATGTGCAGTTTTTTTCTGTTTCTTTTGTGTTCTACACAAAATAAGTACATGTATACATTTTTTTATGTATTAAATGATATAGCCCCTATATATGAGATTGATATTGAATTTTAAAAATGTTTTTTAGTATAGAAAACACAATGCAGGTAATGTAAAAATAATATGATTCATTTAGCATTAAAACGTTGCACCCTTTATGGTTTATAATGCACAGTAATTCGTTTAAATTATACTACATTAAGTATCCTTTAAATAACTATTTCCAAATTTTTAACTAGAACATAATAAGCCTTTTCATAAGGCTTATAAAACCCTCTGTAGAAACCTCAGTCTTGGACAAAAAGTTCATGGCATTTGCCGCTTCACCTCAGCTGTAGTTTGTGTGTGTGTGTGTGTGTGTGTGTGTGTGTTTGTGTGTGTGTGTGTGTAACCTTTAAACTCAGTAAATAATACAACTGTGCAGCTACTAATGAATTAAAAAAGTCAGCCATTAGAGAAAATGAAGGTGGCAGAATATCATGAAAGCCTGCCAGGCTAATATTTCACCCCAAAATCAAGAAAAGACAAAGAAAAATTATAATAATATGCAAAAACATATTTTTACATTTATTTTTATTTAGTAACATTATTATTATTACATTTTTTGAATGAAAATGAAGCACACTTTGCCCCACAACATGTAATGATGATTCTCAGTAGACTCACTTTACTGCAATGCAGGGTGTTTTATAATAGTCTGAGGATGAGAAATTGAGTGAACATTTTTCTTTATTGTCATGAAAATAATGTCTCATCTTATGCAAAACACCTAATGCATTCAATGTTATGCTCACAGATTCAAATCAGAACCGTTCCCTTCATTTCCCTGATAATATTGGTGTAAATATTCAGCTTTGTTAGAATACTGTTGTTCATCCTTCCAACTCAAAGTCCAAAAACGCTCATCGTCTGAACGGTGATTCATTGAGGAGCGTCTACACACCCGTGGGACTCTCTATAAGGAACATAAAAGCCTCAATTCACCTGAAGTTCCATCAAATACTTTGTACTACTTTATTTTTTTCACTTTCTCTCCTGTCTGAGACATATTTGCATAGATTTGCAGACAATGTGTTCAGAACTCCTTTCTAGAAGTAACCTCATGGGTATAAAGTGCCACACTTGGCATAAGCCTTTTAAGACAGATACAGAAGATACTTTTGAGATATAAAGAGATGATATGCTTCTGTAAAAGTCACAAGTCATTGGGGTTTGACCTTCAGTGGAAAAGAAAGTCATGTTTGATAGCACAGTTCCCAGAAAAAAACTACACTCTTAAAAATAAAGGTTCTGGTGCTTTTATATGAAAATAAATATGAGTACTCAAAAGTACTTGTTATTTATTTTCAACTTAAAAAAACTAATTTTCATTAAATTTTGAATCAAATTCAGACAAGTATTCTTTTTAAGCATAATATATCTCAAAGAGAGATTACACTGTCAAAGTATGATATTAGAGTCACAATATCAAGCATTTTCGAAGAGCACAATTCATCCCGGTTGTTTAATCCAATAAAAATGATGGTGTGTCATCATCAAGCTGTTTTCCATCTTCTTCAGGGAGACCAACTGCGCAATACCAGAGATTTTGGACAGATTTATATCAGATAAAATCGGACAACACTCAGATTTCTAACTGGCTCTTATCACTTGTTTTGTACAGATTTTTGCATCATATCAAACAAGCCATTTAAGAAACCTTTTAGTTATTTATTGCAAGTATAATTTGCAATATATTAAAAACATATTGAGGCATATACAAATATGTCCGTGTATTTTTTTCCATGGTAACATTAGCCTCTCTGTTCAGGATTTTGCTTGGTGTGCCCTCTCAAAAAAACTTTCAAAAGGGGGTTGTAGAAGAATCATTTTTGTTCCCCAAAAACCTTTCAGCGGACAAATCTTAACACGATAGTTCACCCAAAAATGTACATTCTGTCATTAATTACTCACCATCATATCATTTCAAACCTGTAAGACATTAGTACATCTTCAGAACACACATTAAGATATTTTGGATGAAATCCGAGAGCTTTCTGACCCTCCATAGACAGCAACACAACTGACATGTTCAAGGCCCAGTAAGGTAGATAGGACATCGTACAAATAGTCCATGTGACCTCAGTGGTTCAACTGTAATTTTATGTAGCTGTGAGAATAGTTTTTGTGTGCAAAGAAAACAAAAACAACTTAAATGATTCCACTGCATGCGTGTGGAACGTCAAATTCTCTTAGTTCATCGTCTGTATATTTTAGTTCAAATAAGTAAGGCTAGGCAAAAATTGCAAAGTCATCCTCAAAACTTTTTAGACATGTCTATAAAGACTGTTTTGTGTACAGCATGCATCTTCCTCTGCTTGTAAGCAAGGCACAGCACATCCAGGCTCTAGAACACCGGCTCCTGAGTCAGCTGCATCATGTGACCGTTTCTTGATGCTCCCATGTACGGCACGGTGACTGACCCGGAAGAGAACAAACTATTTAAAAAGTTGTTATTTGAAATATCTTCATTTGTGTTCTGAACGGAGGTCTTACGGGTTTGGAACAACATGAAGGTGAGTAATTAATGACAGCATTTTTGGGTGAACTAACCCTTTAAATTAACCACTTTCTTCTTATTGTGAAGAACATCTTAACAATCTGACATATCTTTTTCCATTATATATAATCCTTTGTGCAGTGGAAATGTTGCATGAATCTTAAAGGTTCTTCTGGAACCGTCAGTGCCAATAAAGAACTTAAATGACGTCTTGTTTATTAACTGCAACGCGCATGAGTGTGAATCACACAATATATGCCTTTTTAGGAGTCTGATTGACTGTCTTGTCTGTGCTTATTTCCCTCCTCTCCTCACTGCAGCCGTCTACTATCATCTACTTTCAAAGTGAGGTGAGGCGCATCTCAAATGAGTCTTTTGGACTGTCATTTCTGATTCACGGTTATTTGCAATGCTTCGTGCAGTCATGCAAAGTAAAGCGTCCAAAAGGAGTTTTCCCAGCAGTGCCATAGTAGACCCATGTTTGGTTCTCCAAAGAAGTTTGATTTTTCATTTTTAATCGGCTAAACATCATTGTTCCCCCACTGTAAAGAACATTTTGTAGAATGGAAATGTTCCGTGGATGTTTAAGGTTCTTCGTGGAACCATCAATGTAGCTTGTTCCCTTATGAATTAACTACAGAGTCCAGTACCAAACCTAGGTTTTTTTTTGTTTGTTAGTTTTTTTTTATAGAAAAACCACCCCTAATCCTAATAATACTCAGTGGTGCAAACACATTGTACTTAAATGTACAATTCATGTTAATTCATATGAATTAGCCAGTAACTCGCCAAAACATGAAATTAATCACCATGCGTTGTGTTGTCACACCTGGATCCCATCGACTGGCCTCACGCAAGCCAACCAGACTGTGCCTCTGGGACCTGCAGCAGTAAAAAACAATTACACCCAGGCCGTTTATACAAGCCTCCTGCTAACATCCTGAACACACACATATAAACAAACTCAAACAGCACGCTCTGACCAAAAGTGCTCAGTTAAATGATGTATTGTTCACTTTAAAAATACTGTGACCTGTAGTTCTCTGCTTAAGGGATACAGCAGACTGTGCTTCCCAGAATCAGCATCTGGCTGCATTTAGCGCAGAGACGTGGTGTTTTTAACACACTTCTGCGACATGTTTAAGTGCAGAGAGGACCTTTGAAACTGTGCAAGCTTTACTGAACTTTGTTAACGCACTGCAGATGCGGAGGATGGCTAGTAACCCTGTGCCAGAGGAGAATGTGTCTGGTAAAGCACAAGCTGCAATGCTGTGCCAATTTATCTGAGATGAAGAGCACGGTCCAGGATCGCCATAAATCTCAACAACGCAGCCAAACATAATGGCTGCAGAATTGTTGACAAAGATAGTAAGAGCAAGTTTAACATATAGGCAGGATTGGGTGGTACAGGCAAAATCCCAGTTTCTAATATATATATTTGAGTAACTATAAATATATATATATATATATATTTTTTTTATAATCAAAATATTACAAAATGAACCAATAAATAAATAAATTACTATAATTATTATTTGTATTATTATTATTATATAATTATTTTAGACACTGTCAACCTACCTGCAAAAAAAAAAAAAAAACTCATATATATTTCTCGTTATGCTTTATTATTCCCAAATATTATATTTAATCTTTTTCAGTCTGCTTGTTTTCTGTCAAATCACACAAACAGATGTTGAAAATATTAAATATAAATTCTAAAGGATTTTCAGCATGGCACAAGGGTTAAATACTTGAAAATTAAAATTAAATTAAAATTATTAGATATATATATATATATATATAGGACTTGATGGAAGCAATACCAAACAGTATTCATGACAAATGAATAATATGTTTGACATCTGTGTATATAAAATGTATAAAACTAATTAAATCTAATAATATAATGAGATTGTCACTCTAAATCCTGCCTGGATGAGCCAGACTGCATATTTTAGAATATAGCAATTGCAAAGTTGCCCAGCAATGATAAACAATAACCAAACCTCGCTTTTTGACAAATAGTCACACTCATCATCATCTTGTTTGGGACACGCTGTGGCTTCATGTTTCTGTCTTGTTCTCACACGTAAGATAAAGCAGTCCTGCCCTCTGATATATGCAGATATATCTACCGTGACATAGCAGTACAGAAAAATGTCATCCAGTCCACACTGTAGCTGGATATAATGCCAAGCTGGGTAACATTGCCTTTGTTTGAAACATCATATCCAAATTCACAGAGACAAATAAAGGCCTGGGTCTTGCCTGCTAGCTTTACAAGCTGTTAGAATCGCAGAAGCCATCTTGTAAATGACCAATTAAATGAGAAGAGATCACGAGAGACTGCATACCTGCCCGGAAGGAGCCATAAAACCAAATAAGGGGCAAGTTGGCCCCTGACAAAAACACTGCTGAGGATAATTACAGCAGGGGAATTTCTCTTCCCCTCCTCCTTCCTCTTCCATTACAGAAACTGAACCAAACGCACCAAACTTTAGTCCGCTTTTTTTTTTCCTGTATGTTTTACATTCATCAGTTTGGAAAACACACTTATGTTATAACAGTGAGTTGTAACTTAAGAAGTTTAGTTATTTATTTAGTTTTTGGTAAAGTGTGCATGATTGTATAAGTGAAAGTTATTCTTAGCTGCTATGACTGGTTACTATTTTTCATGTTTTTTTTTTTGTTTTTTTTATCATCACACTTTTTATTGTGTTAGTCAGCTGTTTTTTGTTTTATTGTTTTTTTTTTTTTTTTTTGCCTTGTCAAAATAACCCAAGTGTGGTTTGATTGAGATGAATTGGGACACACAATGAAAAAAACATGATTTCTGAGAATTGTTAAATACGGAGTTATCTGTTTCTGCATTTTTGATGCACGTTTTCTTTTACAAATGTGGGAACATTCCAAGAGTTTCTGTAACATTCTGGAAAATTCCACAATATTCTATATTCTGTAATATTCTAATAAAAGCTGCATGCATAAGAACTCAAGTTATTGTGATCTGCCAAAGTATCAGACTTTTGTAAGCCATACATTCTGATTGTTTGAATATTTACATACACACAATATTGGTTTATGGTTTACATTCAAACTATTGTAACTTAAAATCAGTAAGAACATCTACCTTTTCCTTCAAGGTACATATTAATAACATACCATTAATGAATGTACATATCAATTAACAAAAGTGCATGCATTACCATAGTATATGTGTCCCAGTAGGCACCTTGATATCAGTTTGACATAACATATTAGTCAATACTTGGTCGTTAGCTTGATTTGCATATTTGACATCAATTGGGTTATAATTAATGTCATAAGCATTATCTGTGAAAAGTGATCTGATTCTGATACCCCGATTCTGATTTCAGCCTTTTTTTCAGTTTCATGTTACTTCTTAATTTAGAAATTGCTTCAAGAAAGGAAAAGATTAAAAAATGCTTTGCAAGTCACACTTCATTAAAGCCTGCGCAAAAATAATATACATTATTATACATACTGAAAATGATGCTCTTCACAGAAATCTTCAGCTCATTCCAATGAGATCTGTCTGAGCAACAGTTGATGAAACAAAAAAAAAGAAAAGAAAGAAAGAAAAATATAAACATTTACAGATTTACAATGGCTTGAGATGAAGTTTAGCATGTCTGCTTGCAGGGCACTGCTTGAAATGTCGTGTCACTTAGTGTGAACTTCTTTTAGGAAGAAACCCATGACCGTGGCCAATGCCATGCTCTACAGTCGAGCTACAGGAAGCTGGCAGGGTAACTGAAATCGAGTGAGACTCCAAATTAAAGACAGCTGTGAACATGATATATTAAAAAGTTGTGAACCCAAATATAGAAAGAAAAAAACAAGGAGATGAAGACTGATAGTAAAGTTGTAAAAATCTAAGAGCAAGACGTCCAGTCATAATTCAGTTTGCAAATTAATAAAGTTTTTTTTTGTTTATTTTATTTTTTTATCAGAAATCTGTTGAAAAGTTTGAATGGAGATTGTACAATAAGTAGTTTATACTGAATTCATTTCTTAGTTTGGTAGAAGAAAAACTGAATGTCTGAGTAGCCTAATATCAATAAAAGCACCTTGGAAATATATTCAGCTACAGCAAATCTCTTTCACACTGCTTTCATCCATCATACCTGAATCAGACCTTGCTTTTAAGGTCGGATGGCCGAGTGGTTACAAACATCAAACATACATAATCTTGCACATACACGTCTAACAAAGTTCTTCTCCATTACGCTGATCTTATGTCTCTCTGCACCTTTAAACAACAGGGATTCCCGTCCAAAACCAGGTCTTTCCTTTAATTATTAATTATTAAAGAACTTCATAAGTTAAATTAGATTCACCAGTTACAGTTTAGCTAAAATTGTGAAAGTTAATAGTTTTTCGATACATTTATTTTTAGGCTTTGGCCAAAGTAAATGAAATGCAGCATCAAGTCAATTAAATATGTGCCTTGTTTTCAGTTGTCTGCGGAAACAACACAAAACTCAACTCCTCTGACTATGGATGGTTAAAAGATAAAAGAAAAAAGAACAATCAGTCAGTATGCAAATAGATCTAAGACAGAAGACCAATCAAAATGCAGTACGCAAATATGTTCAATATTGAAGATCATTCTACAAGATATTTTCTAACCTGGATTCTGTCACCTTCATATACTCAAGTTCAGAATCTTTTATTTCTTTTTTATGAGACTATCCTCTGAGCTGAAAATGTCATATGATGGATCACTGTATAGGTTTAGAAAAATTGTCACAGCTAAAAATATGATTTATATGTTGCATATGCGTGTCTATCGACAAAGAAAGAAGCTTTTTGGCTATAGCATCTACCAGCAGGGGTAAAAAAAAGCTGCATATAAAAAGCCACACCTTGACCCCCTGATGCTACCGTGCATCAACATTAAATCATGGACAGCAAACCAAAGCTTACATTTAAAGTGGTTTTGTTTTGCCTTTTATTTGCAACACAGGCATGGGATTCAGTTCATAGGTGGTGTAAAGGATCTGATTGGTCAGTCAGACTATGGGTATTGCTCAGTATACATTGAGAACGCACAGCAAATAAAATAGCATACCAAAAACAGGCTACACGGACGAAATAGAGACAGGGAGACTGCCTTGTTTTTGTAAACAGAGTGAAGCTACACATTCTCACTGCAAAGAGGAGGGGTTCGGTCCAGCTCCACCCTTTAAAGGGAAAGAAATTATGTACCCGCATTAGTGCATGCAAAAACACTGATCACCTTAGTTAATGAAGCCAAGAGGGCACTGCGTCCTCATCATTGTTGCTTCTGTTTCACTGCCGGCAGGCAGAAATGGAAGAAAGGTGAAATACAAGAACAACAGATACTCTTAGACGAAAGATTTACAGACACTCCAACTGAGGTTGCATTACCTTAACCATATAAATGAATTCCAATGGACAATCCAATAGTAGACACGCAGTTTGGATAAATCCATTTTTTTTGGTCAAATAACATTCTCCATTTTTTGGCCCTTATAACTATCAAAACCAGAGACGTGCTTTTGGCTGACCTGATTTCGGAAGTCAGAAATGGGTTTACTTTGAATCGAGTCACTGCAGAGGTCTTCGTTTATTCTACCTCAAAGGTTCAGTAATGCTGCTTGCTGTGTCCTAGCAACAAGTAGGGCAACAATAACAAACAGATCCCTCCAATTGGGTTCCATCCAATCATCTATGACATCACGAGCTGTTTAGCACATTCCCATGACTGTAAAATACCTCCATCCCTAGCCTTCTTCAGGACGCTGGCTTATATCTCCATACCGTCGAGGGCAGTAGGTGATACAACTCCATACTCCGCAAATCTCTGAACAAGCTACTGTAGTTACCAAAACTAGTCAAGTGAGATAAATTGCTAGGTCTTAGAAATGAGCTAATTAGTTGGCCTCAAGGGATTCCAGAAACTGTGCAAAGAATATCCACTGGAAACTTGCACCCATTTGTTGGTTGGGTTATTCCAAGTGTATAGCACTATATAAGGCTCCTTCTGATCCGCCAAGCCATTAACCTTGATGTAATGATTAAACCTCAGCTCACTGGAAGGGACCTGAGCCGTAGCTTTTGTTCAACTGCAAGCACTGCTGCTCAAGCTGGTCCAGGAACTTGTCCACAGAGTCTTCCTTGTTCTCCAGCTTGAGATACTTCCTGGCGCTTCCGAGGTCCAGCCGAGGCCAGCTGCGGTGCATCTGCTCTTCCATTTGTATAAAGTCAAGGCTTGTAATGCCAACCATGTTCACGCACACCTCTGAGCTGGACTGCCTTGGAAGCAGTTTATGTTGACCCGTCAAAGACACGGACTTGTCCTCTGGATGCACCAGATCCCTGGGCAGTATGTGAGGTTTAGTTCTGTGGCTCATGCTGTAGGAGCGTCTGGGTGGGATGGAGAAGGTCTCCAAGTCCTCCCCACCCAATGTGGACATCGAGGATGCGGCCAAACAGTTGCTCAGTCCAAAGTGACTTTCTTGCTGCAGATCCAGTGCAAAGTTGGTCCCCCGTTCCTCTGTGCAAAAAACCTCCTTACTGTTGTTACAAGAGCTGGAGGAGTGAATCGAGGGGGTGGAGGAAGAGTCCTGATGATGAAGGACCTCAGTGTGCACCGTGTCTTGCTGCTGAATGCTGTCCTCCTCATCCATGCTCTTCACTTGGAGTAGAGGCTCCGAACTGGACATTTCTTGCAGACAGAGGATGTTCAGGTGGGCTGCAGGTAAACTGCTGACCCATTGGTAGTGGCTGGCAAGAGAGTTCACCTGCAAGAGGTCTGCTGAGGGAACAGCTGCAGAAACAGAGCAAATGACGCTCCGCATCTGCGCCAGAAGCATTTGAGTTTCTCTATCCCGGTTCTCATAGAGTACTGTATTGGCACAAATAAGTATGAAGAGTCCAACTCCCATAATGACAGGTCCTAGTAGTTTCATCCTTTCACTATGAACCAGACTTGCTGCTGAAAACAGTCCTTTGGACCCTAATCCCCATCCTGATGCACTTCCAGAGGATCCTTCCTCTGCCGTGTCCACTGATGATCGATGGGACCTGTACGGCCAGTAGCCGGCCACAGCAAGCGAAGTGCCAACAACAACAACCACCACCCCAAGCACCAGAAAGGCACCCGGCATGGAACGGATACGCAGCTTTCCCTGGATTACACCTTCTTTCTTTCTCCTGGAGTGAAGACTGAAACGTGGCAAGCGCTGGCGGGAAGGCGTGGCTGACCTCCGGCCGTGGGACTTCTGAGTCCGCATGGCATAGACTGGTCTGTAATGGTCCCTAATGGGAGTCTGAAAAGGTGAAGAGGGAAAAGCAAGATTAAGATTTAGGTTGGGTGTTGACAATCATTCAGCAATGCATTCAAATTTTTCATTTGAATGTTTGCTTCAGATTCCTAAACTGAAATATAAAATATGTTCTACAACTACTAATAATCCCTTGTTTGCTGTAAATTGAAACATTGATGCTAATGGGGCTGGGATTTTTTTTTTCCTTTAGTCCCACTCAGACTTGTTTGTTATAATGGCTTCTATTAATATTTAATCCATGGTGGCGTGTCTTGTTTTAAATAATTTAAGAAAACAAGCACAGTGATTTCTACATAACAGCCTGCAAAAAAGTACTTAATAATAAATTAAAGGAATGTTTCAGGTTAAACACAAGTCAAGCTCTTGACTCATTGTGCTGTGTAAACAAATTAATGAAATGGACGATTAGCCTGTGGACTTTAATTGTATTTGCATAACTGTTTTTACAAACTGTTGGATGAGTTTAAAGCGAAATAAAAAGAAAAAAGGCTGGCAATGTATGAACCAGTGCATCTTGCACTTTGAATCAAGATTTTTAAAGATTTAATCAAAGATTTAGTTAAAATTTGCAGCATGAAATTGTGTATACATAGAGTAACACCCTTCATGATGGTGTACCACAAACAAATCATAAACTGTATTTAAATCAATCGTATAGGCTATAAATATACTTAGAAATAAAGTGGCTGATGCTGTGTTTTATTGCAGCGAGAGTATTCCCAGTCCCTCAAACAATTTGTAAACTGTTGAATAAAGTTTAAGGCATGACATATTTCTTTAATACACTGACAGATAAAGTAGCCAGCTGGATTCCCAAAGGGAGCTCCAGATATTAAACAAGCATAGTTGATTTGAGGTCATTTCTTTATGTTGTTGATTTTAACTTGAAGAAGAAACAGGTGTGCAGGGGAAACCACTACGAATCTCCAAAGTCCATGACACTTTTGGCCGAGGAAGAATGTGGGGGAAAAACAACAGTCCATAACTGAGAAATGATATGTGGCTAATTCACTCTGGAAATACCAAACGCTCCGTTGGCAGAGGTTTCTCAGCAACTCTGAAAATGTAATTTACAATTCTGCCAACTCACTTGATTTGTTTAAACTCATGGGAGATGCTTTGACTGTTCTGCTAGAATACTTAAATCAGATATAAACATGTCAGTATTCTAAAAAATAAAAAGTGTATGACCAAATGTAAACAACTGAGGTTGTGGTAAAAAATTTATATAATAATAATAACAATAACAATAATAATAATAATAATAATTCCCTTTTGAATTTAATATTGAATAATAAACTCCATAAGTAAAATGAGATGCACACAGAAAAACAATCTATAGTACATGCATCTTGGAGCATATGTTTGGACTGATTCATCAAAAGGCAGGACTGATGAATTCCAGACCTCTTTTTTCCATTACCAAGTTCAGCTTTACTTTTAATGACTGTGAACTCTGGTTTCCAAATGGGTGAAATTAATTATACAAGAGTTTAAAATATAAACAGCAGATGTAGATCAATCGTTCAATCCGAATTGTGCTGAATGTTTCAAATTATTGTTTGATTATTTGCACAGATTATTATTTAAGCACCCAAGACAGGGAGAACTCTACATGTGTAGCTGAATTCGACTGTCGCATACATTCGTGTCTGAACACTCAAATATTCCTGCAATCATTGGCATAAATGCATGTACAGTCTAAATTGATCGTGTCAGACTGATTTCCATGTTGCATGTAAAACGAAGAGAAAAAGTCTATTCAAAATTATTTTTTTGACATTGCAGTATGCATCATAAAACAGTTGTAGCTGTAATTTCACACACACACAAAAAATAATAAACTTTTTTTTCTTAATAAGGCTAAATCTCCATTCATTTGTGCATACCATACATAATGCATATATATACATATATGTGTGTGTGTGTGTGTGTGTGTGTGTGTTTAAAAATGCACCACATGTGATCCATTACTTATTGTAATTCATTATAATTTCAGGCACATTTCTGGACGCTTCTAAAAGATTGACCCGCTTGTGCTAAAATGATCAAAACACATCAAAACATCTCTTTTTTTCTCAAATCTTAAATTCATTCATTCCAATAAATCTATGCCCCTCTCTGTAAATCCACTGTAATTAAACAGCTCTTCATACTGAAGGCACAATTTCTCGATTTGCGTCCAAACTTGAGATTAGACTCCATCAATAACATTACAAATCTACCGACCTCTAATAAGGTCAAGTCAGTTGCTGTATTGATATTGACGGCGTTCTAAATGTATCAAAGGCGAGATATTGAGAATGCGCTGACTTGCCTTTGTTACAATGTATCGCGTCAACGTTCCATCGTTCTACCGCGCTGGACACGCGCGTTCGTGATGTTCTTCACCCGCTGCGAAGTTTCGCGGTTCTCCATCAGTCCAGACGCGCGCCAAGTGCAGTGCGTCTACCATGACAGCGCTTCCTCTCCAGAAGAGGACTTTGAAGGGGTTAAAAGGACGGACTTTCTAAAGGCAGATAAGGTAAATGTGGCTCCATCATCTGTAGTCACCGTCTGTCCGTTCACCAGTGTCCAGGTTTCGTGTTCTTCCCTCAGTGAAGTGTTGAGGAGAGCGCCGCCTTCGTCGAGACCAGACTTCGGTTTGCTTTCCATACAGTCACATTACACAAACATTCAACAGGCTTGATTTCTCTCGCTGGGGTTTTGAACAGTAAAGCCTCTCCGAACTTGTTGGTGGACGTGAATAGATATAGGTTTGTAATGTAATATTGACGGAACAGAAGAGGAAAATGTTGTGGAAAAGCTGGCACACAAGTACATATGACATACCACGTACTGGACGTTTTTTTTTTTTTTTTTTTTTTATCCTCTCTTCTCTGAATGTTGGCGACATCTTGTGGAACTATTTTTACATTAAGCCGCGGAAAAAATAATTTTCAATTGAAAAAATAAACAAATAACTGAGGTCATTGATCTCAAGGTAATGGTAAGATTTATCAAGCAAAAAAAATGATCAGAAAGAAGACGATGGGGAATTTAAGGTGTTTGGACATCCTTTCCGCTTCATTGAATGGTAAATAGCAACACAAACAATCGTCTAACAAAAATATCTTTGGTTTTCCAGATTCATACTAGTTCAGAATGAAAAGAGTCAATTTACTTTAAACAGCTTTTATACATTGTGCAATAAAAGGTAAACCCAGCACAAAACACCTTTGTAAATGAACTGAATGGACACAGTATTGTGAGGCAGTTGTTTATTATTTTTGTATGGAGAACTTTGTTGTAAAAAGACCATAAACTCTGCCCCAGCTTAACAACAACTATGGTACATTTCTAAATATACAATGCAGAGGCAAAGGACATCTACCGTTGGTTTGATTTTACACAGTCTTTATGAATAAAATATAAATCGCAAGCAATTTTTAAAATAAAAACACTACTAAAAATGATGCATAAGGTTAACAATACCAGTAAATACTGAAATGTGAATATGCAAGCAATTTCCCTAATACTACAAACTATGAAAAAAAAATTTAAAAAAAAGACAAAAGAAAAGAAATGCATTTTGCTTCAAAGAAGAGAAAAATGTAGGGCAGGACAACATTTAGACAAATTTCAGTCTATTTTTGTCATTTTCAAGGAAAAAAGAAATTAAAAACAAGATGCACCATTTTGCTTTTCACAAAAAAGTAACACATTCAGACTTGTTTTCAGATAATAGATCTTGAATTCAGATTTTCTTACCTCAACCACAAACTGTCTTTTTTTTAATAGCACAAATCTCACCATTTAGTGACAAAAATTGTCAGTGGGGTAAAAAAACAAAAACAAGATATACGGTTTTAAAGATGTTTAGTTAGACTGAAAAACAAGAAAAGCCAATTGGAATTTGTATTTTTTTTTGTTTAAGAACGTGACCTTGAGTGGGATCGAGATCGGGAATAAGATCGGGAGCGTGAATGAGAGCGAGATTTGGATTTGGATCTGGATCTAGATTTCCTCTGCAGATCAGCTTCTGGTGGGGTTTGTGATCTGGATCGAGAATGAGCTCTAGAGCGGTGCGCCTTCTCAGTCGCCCGGCCGTCATCACTGCCCTTGTTTGCCTCCTGAGATTTGGACCCAGACTCTCTGGACAAATCCCTGTCGTTCACGGATTTGGATCGAGATCGGGACCTGGATCGGGATCTAGAATAAGAGCGAGCCCTCTTGTTCTCCCGTTTGCCCTTTTTGCTCGGGGGGCTAGGGCTCAGGCTATTATCCCTGGCGCTTTCACCTCCCCTGCGAGCTCCATTACTGCTCTCCTCCATCCTACCGCTCCTGCCCTTCGTCTTCTTGCTGGTTGACCTGCTGCGTGATCGCGAGCCTGAGGCTCTGGAAAGAGGGAAATCAACATTAGCACCTTCGAAACCACACAGATCTGATCATAGCAGCTACTGCCCTCTAGTGGACATCTTAACTGTGCTTATCCTAATAGAGAATAGAAACTTGAATGTGAGATTCACATAATGCCTCAAGTATATGAGCCGTTCCTGCATGGCCACAAAACTAGCAAAAAAGGTGCATTAACATACTTGATAAGGACTTCTGTATAATATCCTATGACAGTATTTTATTGCACACAACCAACCAGAACGTCATTTTATTGCTCTTCAAGTTCACACAGTGGAAAAGTGAAGTCTTGAATCCCTTGAGTTGTCTACCTTGAGCGGCTACTGGTCCGGCTGTGGCTTCGGCTCCTGCGGGACCTCCTGCTCCTGGAGCGAGACCTGAGGGATGAGAGCAAGATTTACACACCTTCAGTCAAACTATGAAGAAGCTATCATTCATATCCTGACATCAAGTTGTGACAGGTAAAGGTCTCAGTTAATTATCAGGTAAATGTAATTCTAGAATTGATTTGTTTGCACCTTGAGGCGCTGCGGGAGTAGGAGCGGCGGCGTCTGGCCCCAGGCCGGTCCTCGATCAGCCGAATCTTCCTTCCATTGACCTCGGTGCCGTCCAGTTTCTCCAGGGCTCTCTTCATGTCCGAGTACTGCCTGAACTCGATGACCCCCTCGTTCTTACGGCCCTTGTTAGTGTCTGCGTAAGTCACTTCGCCAGCCTGACGCATGTAGTCCTGTGAATCCATCACACATTAGAGACTCAAGAACTAATCGCTGATCATGTTTTTAATAGGACTAACTTCCTTAATGCTTCAAGTACATAATAGTTTAACCATTGTGCATCCTTAGGGCCTTTTTTTTATTTATTTATATTTCACTATTATTTCCTTTCAGAAATCCATTTTACGATATGCACAAAAATGATAATATCACGGACAAAAATATACAGACTGAAACCTATTAAAACAACAATATTTCATCTCAATGCCATTTCAGCATAAACTCAAGCATTCTTTGTTTATAGCCTTTCATTTTGTTAGCAAGGCTTCAAAATTACAAAATTATTTTCCACCCGATAGCACCATTTTCTTAGGTTTGACCTACGAAAGAAATAAAAAATAAAATTTCCAGCTGGAAAAACGAGCCAGTTGAATAGAAACTATGCAATTACAATTATTTTGTGGGTGTATGGATTTCAGAGTGTAGATTCTATAGGGCTATATACACCAGGTGCGATAATCCATGGTGCAAAAAAGCAAGGATTTTTTTTCTGTCACAAGTCGTTTCGTATGCGTTTTGTAGCTCATGGTACTTTAACAGTAAAGGATGTTTAAGACAATAAGCAGTGTGGTGCTATTAAACAGAGACTCAAAATCATATATAGATCACAATCAGAAGTTACTACAAGCACTTGATGCTTTAAAGTGGGTTTTAAGCAGTTACATGAATTTTCAAGCTTCGACTGATGCGTATTGTACCTCTACAATCGTTTAGCTCCCTGTGTGAAATCTCAGTTCGTCTCGCTTCGCTTCACTTTCTCGCATCGGGCTCAGTGTGAAACAGCTGTAAGACTGAAACCAAGAAGTGTTTCTGTACCTTCAGGTCCTGCCAGCTGCAGCGACTGGAGAGATTCTCCACAATCAGCCTGTAATCTGTGCGAGTGGGTGGGCCGAACCTTTCCCCTCCACCTCCTCCTCCTCCTCCTCCTCCACGACCGTACCGACTACCTTCAGAGTGACAAGAGCAAGATGCACACCG